>NW_016908670.1:65336-216729 GCF_001483705.2 Eufriesea mexicana | reverse complement strand
ATAATTTAATAGAAAAATTGGAATATAATAATTTAATAGAAAAATTGGAATATAATAATTTAATAGAAAAATTGGAATATAATAATTTAATAACTAAAATTGGAATTCGTGGATCATTTCATAATTAGAAATATTTGTGGATACAATTTCCGAAAGCAGGAAGGGATAATTAATTTTCTACGATTTTTTAACGCTACTTTCTTAATCTTGCTTTATTTAAAAATACCAAGGAGTAAAATCGCAATTAGGTTTTGGTATGTGGGTTATTTCGTAATTAGAAATACCCGTACATATAACTTGAAAAAGAAGATAGGGGAGAATTAATTTTGCTGAATGCTTTCCATACCTCTGTTAAAATTTTGCTTTGATTAAAAAAATTAAGGTCACTCGTGGCAATAAAAGCTATTTGGTGGTATTCCAGAAACTTGAAAAGGTCCTCAAAATTAGATTTCGTTGTGTGGATTATTTCATAGTTAAAAACGTCTGCAGACATAATTAAAAGAGACAAAAGGATCTTAATTTCGTTTAAACAAATTCAGATAACGCGTTGTACTATTAAACTCTATTTTAAACATTTGAAAAGGTATCCAATAGAAGGAAAAGAAATCGTTATCCAATAATACACTTCCATGGCATAGTATTCTAAAAGCGAAATTAGTTTTGCGAAATATAATACGTTATAAAATTCATTATTATTCCCTGTCGCTTAATAATATTTAAACTAAATTCATGCCATTATACAATATCGTATTATCGTATTCTAGTCTGCAAAACAAATATTCCATTCGTCTTCTATAGTTATTCGCACGCTATAGAAACTTGCAATATCGCTATAGCTACAAATACAAACGTAACACCCACCAAAGACCACTTCCGTAACGGAGAATTTCTATAATTTGTCCTGGGCAAACGCAAAGATGTCTTAGAGGTTGTCTAGTCTAGAAATTCACCGGTAGATGTTTACTTTCCTTACCGATCTCGTCGTTGTATATTCTCCGTGCAGTAGATCAAAGTGGTTCGTAGATCTATTTAGTCGTATTTGATCCTTCACCCATTACTTTTCCAATGGAATGCGATCGTCAGAACACAAATCCTCCTCGAGCCACAAATCTACAAATTTATCTCTTAAATAGACCAAAATTACGTTGATTATTAAATCGCTCTAATTTCTCGTGCGAGAAATACTCTCACTAGCTCTAATAAAAATAACAAAAATTATCAAAAAATTTACTTCACAAGCAGATTAAAATGTTCAACATTCGAGTATAACAGGAGGAAGAATATAAAAAAGGAAAAACCAAAAACAATCCAAGAAAATCTCGAAATTTTCGCAAGATTCAAGAGATTGGCACAGGATCATAAAAATAATCAAAATTATCAAAAAAATTACTTCAAAGGCAGATTAAAATGTTCAACATTCGAGTATAACAGGAGGAAGAATTTAAAAAAGGAAAAACCAAAATAATCCAAGAAAATCCTGAAATTACCACGATCGAAATTTTCGCAAGATTCGAGAGATTGGCACAGGATCATAAAAATAATAAAAATGATCACAAAATTTACTTCAAAGGCAGATTAAGATGCTCAACATCCGAGTACAACAGAGGAAGAATCTAAAAAAGGAAGAACCAAAAATAATCCAAGAAAATCTCGAAATTACCACGATCGAAATTTTCGCAAGATTCGAGAGATTGGCACAGGATCACGAAGGGGATCCGAAAATCAGGTGGAACCTCGACCCGGAACATTTTGAACTTTAAAACTGGTCCGCTGTAAAAAAGGGGAAATCATGGCTTATCGCGTATTTCCCTTGTGGTCTTCATACGTTACCGACTTCATTTATTTTTCACACAGCCATCGGGGCCGAGATTCGTAAGATCTTCATGATTTTATCCGACCGTTTCCAGGGACGTTACAGAATGATTCGTTTTACTATCGAGGCGACGGGGCGAGGACCGGAAACGCGATTGCACGGGACTAGTGTTTCACCCAACGACATCGTGATCCCCGGAAGACGAGGGAACGATCGTGGAAGACCGAGATTTTCGAAATTTTTCCGCGTAATCCCGGCACACCGTCGATGACTCGGCCACTCTGTTTTATCTAAGTATTTGGGTTACTTCATTTTACAGCAGCTGCACGCCCCTGCAAAGTAATGCCACCTACGTGGGCTGCCTGGAGATTTCGATTACTGCCGATCCCAGCGTCGAATTTTAACCGATTTTCTGCTAATGGCGCGACAATGTCGCGGCGGTGTCGTTGTTTCGGGTATTCGATTCGGAATTAAATTTAATTGGAGCGTATATAGTCTGTTCATGGTACCATGGCTAAGATACTGGCTAAACGTGGTAGTTCATTTTAGGTCTGTACTTTGGGAACGACACTTCGTTTTGGTAATTTTGCACTCTTACGTGAACTGTATGAATAATAATTTATACTCCAATATACGGTAATGGTTAACATAGATTTTGAATATATAATAAATTGTTGGACGACTAACGATTCGTTGGCCCTTAGTCACTAGAAGGACCTGGCTGATAAACGCAGACCTATTTCAGAGTCCAAAAACAATTGACTCATCCTCACTTTCACTAAGGGCCAATGGTCATCTTCACCTCCTTTTTCCCCCCCCCAAACTAACATTATATAAGCGCTCACAAAATTTGCGAAAGCTCAGTTGCAGTACAGTTTGAAGAGTTGAAGTACAGATTCAGCTCAGTTTTCAGTAGAGTTCCAGTTCAGTCCAGTCAGTTCCAATTTCAATTTCTGTTTTGTTTTTTTTTCTCTCCGCCGAATTGTATTTTTCCAACGTAGCCTTGTTGCTAGAACCCGCGTTGTATATTGAAATCCGAGTTCCAACAAAATGTTAATCCTTGAAATATCGTATTCCGTTCATCCTTTTGTTTAGGACAGGCTGTGTATCTAAATGTGAAGGCTCTGAAATTTTACAAGTACCAGTGTTGCGACCCTAGGACCGCAATGTCCCAGGTCAAGTGGAAGACTGTTTTATGTCTTTATTGTCTGCGTCCCTTGACGTCTATACACTCATTGTCACCTAAGCCACCACTTGGGTAAACCGTAACAAGCAACGATATATCATCCTTAAGACGACAGGCATAGGACCTAGATTGTTTAAACAACCACCACCACCGAAAGACGCTGGAGCTAGCACACAGCCCCAATATTATTTGCAACCAATCAGTGGACAGACGAAGCTTATAAAATCACCGACAGAGCAGTCACGAAGAGAGTTCCCCTAAAATACAGTCCACTTACCACTTCGAAGCTAGACAGAACCTTCCTCGAAGAACCGTCTGTCACTAATCGTCGCCAACTAAGATCGACCTAGTGACGATATACAATAAAGGTATGATATATATTGATATAATAAAAGAGCGATGTCTGTAAGAAAGGGACGAGTGGGACAAGTATGCATGGTGTTGAAAATAAGATACGTCCTAACGTATATAGAAAAATCAATCCTTTAGGAGAAATAGATATATGAGTTGATACGAATTTTATTCTTAAAGCAGGTGTATGTGTTCGTTGATTGCAAAAAGGAAAATTCTGGAACCAGTCATTTTGACAATCGCATACCCTCTTTCTTCACTCTAGTTTTGACTCTCCATGAGAACAGTAAGGAAACATTTGATATACCTTCCTTAGGATAGAATAAAGATAATTATAGAATAGAGATAGTTATTTCTTTTTACCCATAATCCGAATACATGGGATAGCAATATCTAATAGATTTTAATAGGTGTTGTGTGAATTGTGCATGTTAATGCGCAATTGTACATGTAATGTATGAAAGTAGAAAGAACAAACCATAGAGATAGCTCAGTTGTAATTGAGCTGTAATAATGAAAATATGTGTGAGAATATGATTGCGAGAAATTAATTAAATTTATACTTAATATTTGTGTTTGATCATTTTTTGTAATTAAATAAAGAATTGTTCTTATTATTATTCATATTTCATCCACCACTAACATAATAAGTATTCTGTAGTTAGTAATTCAGTTTGTAGTATAATTATAGTAATTATTATTAATGACAGAATTTAGTAATTTAATTAATACTGTATAACTAATCATTTTAGTTGTAACATATAGTTGAAAATTGGTAATGACATAGTCTGATATACACTTTACAATTATTAATTCATATTATGCGAGTTATAGGGTATATATGCAGCAGGTAGAAAAGGTATCTGTACACTATACTACAAGAAAATTCATTTAAGCAGGAAATTCTGATTTTAATGAAAGTTTGTGCGCATGTACAGCATAATGAGTTCCACATGATGCAATTTTTGTTCCGACGAGAAATCTTTTGAAGGGGTCAAACAAAGCTGTAAAATTTCAGCATTTTTTCAGGCTCCGAATGTAATTTCTCTTTAGAAATTTTAGACAATGACAAAGGACTAAAAATTAAATATCTTTTATGCGAAAAGTTTTGTTGTATTTTATATTACACAGTCGTAATTAAAAGGGCTGATAAAAGATGGATATTCTTCATCGTAATTACTTTTTCGTATCAGGGGATCATTCGTCTGCTAGACACTCACACGAGAAGGTATAATCCTTATAGGTATAATTAATTATAAGGTATAATGCTTAGTTAAATATGACATTAGAAATAAATTTTGCACTAAATTATCGCGAAATTGTACTTTAAAAAACATTGAAAGAACAAATGAATTTTTTACGTTTCTTATTCCGAATAAAATGTTAGTAAATATCATACGATTTCCCTATTCCAGTGAAATTTTTAGTGTTCCTTTCGTGTCACAAATCACGCCACGTGAAGATATTATCGAAGAAATTTGGTATTAACAAACAAGAGGTCGTTTACTCCCGTCACGTGCAATTTGATTAGAAAACTCGTTTCCTTATTTCCCAATCTCGGAATTAAACCTGGACACCTTGATATATCTCGACCCAACCCCTCTTATTTCCTTCCCCTGTCCATACGAATACAGTGAATGCCAAAAATATTCTTACTCTTTCATTCACAATCTACAATTCAATTTAAAAAATTTTAAAAATTATCGACTTTAAAAAAGAAAGAAAAATTGCACTGTAACAAAAATAGAAATTAGCCCTTTGCACTTTGTGATTTTTTCGTTACAGAAAAATAGTAATTCGTAGGCTTTCTGCCACAAAGTCGACGATATTTCTAAAATAAAAAATACGAAATCGTATACAAATTAAGACGTAGAATTATTTTACTTCGACATTTCACGCACTGTTGGGTAATTATAAATTTGATATACTAATTAACATCGATCTTTAGAATCTGATTAAATGGCGGCTGAGGGTGGCCTCTCGAGTGCAAAGGATTAAAGAAAATTACCGTGTAATTAAAATCAAGAGGATATTCAAACAATAAAAATTTCTTACTTCAAGAAATTAGAATAATTACCAATCCGGTGTATCCCAATTTTTAGTTATGTTTCACATAACCCATTCAAAGATGAGAATTTCGGAACTTCAGTGGCAAGGGAATAACGATCGTTGAACTCGGAAATTGGGTTATTCCGAATACTTGCGCGACTCGCTGTACGCAGGACGTAAATTGAACACGGTCAACAGGCGAGTATGGTTGACAAGCTTTTGATTGCGCATTGCGAAGAACAGTCATGCACGTATTATCTAACTTTTCTCGAGGAAAGGCCATCGCTTGGAACCTCGCGCGAGATCAACCGTGCACGAACAACGAGACGAGGGCCATAAATTTTTCAGTCCTGATTTCACGATCGCGCATTTCCATAATTCTTCCCCGTGAAATGAAAACGGGCACGTTATCCGCGAGGATGCTGTCGTTTTATATGAAGACAGCTGTAAAACATGGAAGAACACGTTATTCCGTTGGCAGCCGATGGAGATGTCATTATACCGATTATAGGTGTCTGGAAAATAACGGGCTGCAGCCGCCGAATCTACTGGCTTATTGGGTATTGGCCAGATAACGCGTGTTTCGATCCCGTGTATACACTCTGCGATAGCGTGTACCCAGGATCAGGTGTCGGTGTTCGAACGAGTGACAGTGCTCGAGTCAATACCGATTTTTCGATCGAGTTTCGAGTATCCAGACGACGTGCAATTTTTAAACGGAAGAGTTGACCGAACAGTTAAAAAATTAAATACAATTATGTATGGGGGGGAGAACGGAGGGCAGGGTTAATACGTTAAACGTCACGTTCCGTTCACGCCACAGTTATAAGTCTATTACTCGATGGCCGATTATACTTTACTCTGTTGAATATGTAGGGACACATCCCTATCGATGAAAAAGGAAGATATTTTTCCACGTGTAGCGATATTAAGGTTCCCGAGTCACTGGGGGTCTGGTTTGTTTTTACGACCACCCCCCATTAATATTCGATAAGTAGACAGTAGTCGTAGTTTATAGTTTAGATCATAGTTTAGACGTGTCATACGTGTAATGGCAGGAGAAGAGGGGGCTGGGTTAAATAAGTCTATTACTCGATGGCCGATTATACTTTACTCTGTTGAATATGTAGGGACACATCCCTACCGATGAAAAAGGAAGATATTTTTCCACGTGTAGCGATATTAAGGTTCCCGAGTCACTGGGGGGTCTGGTTTGATTTTACGACCATCCCCCATGATTCGCAGACGCGCGGATCACGACGCGTAGGTCAGGGTTGGAAGAAGTGCAGACAGCTCACTGGTGACCAAAATGCGTGTCAGAACAAATTCCCAAGAACGATACGACCCCCCCCCCCCTGCCGTGCATAATAAAGTCTAATAAAATCCGATATATAGTGCTTTCCGTTTATTTAATTCCTCACGATATCCCGTCAGATACAATATTCTTTTGTTTCTACCACACGCCGCTCTCGTCTCTCACGTAAAACTCCCTCGTCCGCTCTTCAAATTGCCCCCTTAACGGTGGGCCTTCCTTGTTAATCTGCTGCGAAAATCAAGTGGATCGTTTTGAGACTCCAGTTTATCGGACCCCCATCTTATCGGTAACCAAAGCTCGCCTACTCTTACAATTAAATCAATTCGTAACAAATATCTGTGTTCGAAATAGAAGAAGAAGATGAATTTTCAAGATGGCCGCCGAGAATCAGCGTCTCCTGTAATACAAACGAAACCTCGAGACGATAGCCCATGTCTCGAGCTTACGAGAGTATCGATTCTTAATAAAAGATATCGGCGAATAAAATATTTACATCGTGCTGAATAAATGCACGTATATTCCATAAATATCCCGGAAAATATCTAGTCACCGAAACTCGACGCATTCCACGGTGTCTAGCCACCACCGACAATGGATCATAAACGGCGCGAATTCGCGTTAGCGATATCTAAAAAGAGGATCATAAACGACGGGAATTCGAGGTAATGTGAACGTGTTAGGATACCTCGTTCACCGACACGCGAACACGTGTCTCTAGCACACGTGCAGAGCCATGAACTCTAAATAAAACATCGTTGACGGTATCAAGGTGTACTTTACGACCAGACGAGACAATATATCACGTACGACAGATTACAATCGACTGACTCGAACCTGAGCACCTGTTCATCGGTTACTCCGCCAAGCCCACATTTAACTTCTCGAAACGTGATAGACACGTAATGGTGCTTCTTCTTAAGCACGTCTTCCGAGTTTATCGCGGGGTCACATTTTTTCCTCCCCCTTTCCACGGTCGCCGATGTCGGTTATCCTGCACTTTCAGCGGGTTGCAACCCTGGCCACCGAGTTAATGGACCACGGTTAAAAACGGATTCGTTCCAGCACCGTCATTACAACGTTTTGTCCACCCTGCTGGAACTTCGATAAATGACGAAGTTTCTTGCGCGCCAACTACACCGCCGGTAGCTTCCGCGGTCCGTCAGATCCGATAAAATTCCGTGCACCGTGAAGGAAACCGGTATAAACAATTATGCCGCGATATATGCCGCGCAAGAACTCGACTAATTACTCTGGTATTAATTAACCCGTTAACGACAATGGCTGTTCAACTTGCTGCTGAATTTTATGAGGCTTTTCCACCGGATTTCTCCTTGCTAAATGCAGAGCTTTCTTCGCTGCCTTTGACGAATTTTACGGGTCCATAATTTCGCTGGTAATTAGCAGATAGTATTTTGGTGATAATTAGTTGCTTTACGGTACGAACGTGTTAAATCGGCCGAATTTGAAAATGGTCGAATAGATTTTTCTAGATATGGGTCTTATTCGGTTTTATTTTTATTTTTATTTTTATATTCACAGAAATATAAAAATATTGTAGAATAGTAAATGGAATATTTATTGATAAAATAATAAGAATAATAGTGAAATATTACGGATTTTAACACGTTCGTCGCCACGTCACCGATATCTGGGTGACAGGTATACCTCCGTCAGGGCCCCGTCGCCCAAATATGGGTGACGCTCTACTTGTTTAAGTAAAATAGGATTTTCAGTTGGATTTTTAAATGGAATTTAATGGAATAAGCACTGAATTATAAATACAGGTAGCCCTCGTATAACACGGTAGACAGGGTCCCAGAAAATGCAGTGTCGTGTGAAATCGTGTTGTATGAGATCCAGACGCAGTACAAAAAGGGGGGTCACGTTACGAAAATTTAGTAAAAAATTTTTTTTTAATTCTACATAAACAATTTAATTTTTATTAAAAATATAAATGTATGTACAACAAAAAAGAAAAAAAAAACAAAAATATTATTTTAATTTAATGCAACTTTAATTTAATAAATTTCTTCATTGTCACTGCTCATGCAGAAGTACAGTGCTGTACAAAGGTTTCTGCAATTTTCTTACTGTGTTAGAGCGAAACCGTGTTATAGGGTGCCGTGTTGTAGGAAGGATATACGACATAAAAATATTAAAAATATACATATTATACTATGTTGTAGTATTATATTCAATTCATACTTCGCTCCTTAAAGCGATGAAATTTGTTGTTAAATTGTTACTGTTTCTTGTTTTATTTATATGTTCACACGTGTTGTATTATTTCGTGAATTTTAAATACAGTTTTTTAAATTAATTTTTCAAAAATATTGCCGGCCCCTGGCAACGTTTAACTACGTAAACCTGCGGCCATTAAAGTGTTAATATCTCATACTAAAAATCCCAACGCTATGAAACAAAGCTATGAAACAATAGCAATCACTGCTCACCCGAGGCAATGGCACGAAATTCAGAAGCATTGTCGGATATTGAAATCGATCAATTAGTAACCGACCAATTTTTTCAAGCAAACGAAGATGAACAAGTGGTTGCAACAACCGTGGAGTAGCCGCATAATTATACTTATGAGCTTAGACCACTCTATTTTTGTTTCCCGTGCTTGCTCGGCGAAAATAATAATAGTTCACAAACTGCACTGAAGTAGAGTCGTTTTCGCGAATTTTCGGCTCAGCCTTCCTGCTCTGAACGACTTGGCGCACAAAAGGAACGGTACCGGTCTAATTTTCCCTAGCAAATGGATTTCGACGTTTCCCATATTCAAAAATTGGAATAAAACACGTTGGGAACGATAGTCAATGAAACGAGAGTTATCACATTTTTCTATTTAAATTTTTCAATATTAAAATTATATTATATAACGGAACGGTACTGGTCTAATTTTCCCTAGCAAACGGATTTCGACGTTTCCCATATTCAAAAATTGGCATAAAACACATTGGGAACGATAGTCAACGAAACGAGAATTATCACATTTTTCTATTTAAATTTCTCAATATTAAAATAATATTATATCCTTTATCAGTGGTGACTTAAAAATTAATTTTTAAATATCTCTTTATTCCTTTATCAAATTAATCTTCAACATCCCCTTTACTTTTTAACCTCATATCTGTCCGAAGAAAAAATTCCGAATCGAAAATTTCAGAGAGCAGTTTCAAGTACTTCGAATCACGAGAGAAAGAGGAACTACAAAGTATCCGATAGTAAAAATTATAGGGGCACAAAATTTTCTCGAGTTTCAAAAGCTTTCGAGCTTTCGACGTTACAAATCTACTGCTTCCTACTTCCTCAAAATTTCGACTGATTAAAAATGGCAAAAAATTAAAAATTACGAAACGAACAATCCTCGAAACTCCATTTCCCAACACTCTCCGCGCTTGTTGAAAAGCAAACAAAAGAAATCCTCTTTCCGCCGAGCAACAAATACAAGTTCCCCTCTTGCAAGGAATTTTTGCTTCCTGTTTAAACAACCAAGTGTCGCAGCCCGGTTTCCCCGGTTTAGATTAATATTTTATTTAAACAGAAAATACGGGCGCGTGCCCTGCGTGTTTACATTTAATTCGCAGTCACGCGTGTCCACTCGTCGCGATTCCTTCTTGTTTTCCGCCTTTCGATCCCGCCCGGCCAGCGTTGTTATCCAATGCACAGAATATTTCCCGCTTGTTTGAACGTCACGGACCCGCAGTTTGCAGAGAAGATAGCGGGCTCGATGCATCGTACACGATTTTTCATAAGATCACCCGGACGGAATGAAATCGATGAACGATCCTGACACTTTCGGCGTACGAGCGGAAACCGTAAGGGTGATCGATACGTTCTCCACTTGGGTGGCAATAGGCGAAGCTTATTCGCCATGTTTACACGTGTTTTCGTTTATTTCCTGCCATAATTCCGTGGGAATGGTGAGTGAATGACATTTATTAATTAGGGTTCGATGACTGAAGTGTTTCTGTGTGGAACAAAGCATTGGGTCTAGAAGAGGTTGGGGTCTTTCAGCAGCCAGGTGTCAAGTGTTGATTAGTTTGTGGCTAGGTATTAGATCACATATATTTGTCAGTGTTCTTTATTATCGCGGATCACTGGATACTAGAAGTACTGCTATACTTAGGATTTGGTTGACAAAGATCTTTGGGCCTGCAAAGATTGGGCCCAGACTTAGGGTGACTCCGGTCTTCGAAGTCATAGTCCAAGAGTGACAGCCGCTGTGAACTTATGAGCTTAGCCATCCACACGTGGGTGAACCCCCAAGTCCCTCGCCTCGAAGGAGGGTTTCCTCCACATCGGGACCGACATGGAGGAAGTCCTTTACCCTTTGGAAGTGACCGATTCGCGGACCAAGGGCACACACTTGGTCTGACGAACTGCCAATGACGAGAGCGCTTGTCTTTTGGCAGAGCTTAATAATTCTTAACTCTTCAGTAACTTCGAAGTCAAGAATTTTTAAGTCGGTGGTGAGTAGAGAATCGAGTCTCCATTTATCAACGTATCGATGTACCACGACAAGGAATGAAGGAATGTACATCGAGGCAGGTCTTCCGATATATGGAAGGAAGATCCATGAAATTAGAAGCGTCCCAGATCGAGGCGATCCATAGCCGCGAGAACATTAAAATGTAAAGTAAGCCTCGTAGGCGAGGAACGAGCGTCGCCCTGTGAGAGCACCTGCAGATAACGACGCCCTATCACGGAGCAAGAAAAACTTATCGACCCCGGATGCTGCGACGCGACGTCCCGTGTGCTTAACCCGTTTCGGAATTATACAAATTGCGAGCGTATTAGCATACGGACCGACGAGGACTACGGCTAGTTACGGCGTACAGAGGCGTGGAATAAAAGTCAGTCGAAGGGTGTATGTAAGAACACGAATACCGGCACTTTCTTTTTATCTACGCAGTGAGAATAAATTGAGAGTAAATCTGCGAGCGAGAATTAATAGAACGATTTTCAAAATTGAAATTAATCAAAAGAATCGGGTTCTTCGAAACGGTCGAAGCACCCCATCAGAAATCAAGAATATATAAGCACCTCGGAAAATCGTATGGGAGCAGCTTTTATGCTCCTCCACCGATTCATAGTTATTGTATTTTCTGACATAGTCTCGTTGAAGAACTCGTATTGCATTACAGGACTAACGCTAGATTAATCCTATGCTAACAGAGATCTGCGCGTCCATTAAACAACAACTCCTTTTTAATAACAAAACAGATTTATTTAAACTAAAATATCACACTAGGTTTCTCTCAACTCTAACTCTCAAACACACGATTCTCTACTCACTACGTCTTGACTACGCGCATTCTGCCTCGCCCGCGCCCTTGCACCCTTATTTAAAGTCTAACACCCTCTCTTTTCATACGCAAGCTCTCTTCGTTGATCACTCATTTCCCACGCGACCTCGCCCTCGGTGGACCAGGTACTTCGGACACTCGGACACATTCCTAGACTTTCGTTCATTGCTTGCACTCGACCCGGTCATAAATATCTCATCCATACAATCCTTCCACGTGGTCATCCATTCGTCCGCACGCACTCCAGATGATACCCTAAACGCCTAAGCCGGACCCGATACCGCTCTTAACGCTATGCCGTCCACACGTCTAATCGGGATTCTTTTGTTTGACACCGGTAGGACTGTCTCGTCATTTGCGCCTGATACCGACGTGGTGTCATCGGTATTTGCCCCATAGTTTTCGCATGACACCAACGTGGTGCATAGTGTTAATACTATTTCCTTTGCTAGAGTCCTTCCCAGCTCACAACACCACAATTATTTATCTTTCCCTTTGATTATTTATTCATTTTTGTAATTACAGACACGACTCGACTGCGTTTCGTTAAGTTAATGAAGGTTCGCACGAAAAGTTTCGATCAGACATGTATTCAACGCGTAAAAAGGAGGCGAATAAACGACAAATTGCGTTGCTCGAAAACGCGAGCGGATTTATCTTTAATAATTAAACGAAGGAAATTGAGAGCGGACGGATGAATTTCCTCGATCGATTGCAAACGAACAATAACGTATCTCGCGACGATGCATTAATAACTCGAAACGTTATTACCCCGTAGTCTGATTTTGCGAGCGATTCGCGGAGGATTTTATTCGGTTCCAGCTCACTGATGGCGAAACAGCCGGCATTAATACGAGAGTGAAACGATTCTGCTGGAATTATCTTAGAAAACACCGGCGTGTCTCGAATTCTCTGATTGAACAGCGAACAAACGAAAATTAATTTGGTTCGCTTGTTCTCACGAACTAGAGTAGAATTCAACGTGCTATTTTCCGAACGACGAGAAATTTTCGAACCAGACGATTCAAACGATCCGAACGCTGCAAATCTCATTTCCTCGACTTAATTGTGCTTCGAAGAAATCAACGAAACTTCAAACTTAACGATAGGAGAAAAATTATTGTTACTGTTGGAAAGATAAGGTTAGTTGTAGACAAAAATCAATCTAGAATATTAGGTATGAATAAATAGTTTATAAGATTTAAATTCCGAGAACGAATGTTTATATGAATATTTGATAAAAATTGGGGGTTTAGGGGAGCCCCGTCACGTACCCTCTTGATACTCTCTCACGAGTCGGTCAGTCTCTCTAGAGAAGCACTCAAAGACACATATACCTTCCTTGAGTAATAAAAGAATTTAAAAGAATTAAATAATATATATAATTAAAAGTATATAATTATATAAATATATATAAATAATATAAAAATATATATAATTAAATAATATAAAGAATTTAAAGTAATTAAATATATTTTACAATTAAAACCCATAATCCTAATAATTACAAATTTCCATGTTTCCTTTAACACGTTGACTGCCATGTCATCAGCATTCGGCGACACTAATTTCTTAAATTTATATTTGCATTATTATAATTATTTCTTAAAAATTCGAACAACGTAAATAAATAGAAAACTTTGAATAGAAAACAATAATAATTTGCACCATATTTTTCTTCCTTTTTTTTGCCATATTGTTTGATAATTCATCGTTATATAGCCTAAGAATAATGGAAATTTTATCATGGCTCCCTGAGTGTATTGTATAAAAACTGCGTGGCAGTCAAAGTATTAAGTTTCCAAGACCAAAACAAAAATCGTACGTATTTAAAATCTCCAGTTAGTTTCGCCTTCCTTCAAAAAATTCAGGCCCGTATAATTCGGGTACCTTGTACCCATCTCACGATCCTCGGACTTACTACCCCTCGACTTACGCGAGAAATCTTGTTCGAAATGTCAGTAAATCCATCGGGGGAACACAGATATCAGGTAAATACGCAAAACTACGTCTGCCAGGAGCAGAAATCCGAGCGACTCGATACATGCTCGCGATCGCGTTAAAATCGCATCAGAGCGAACGGGGGTAGGATCACGTTGGCGGAACGAACGAAATTCGAGTGAAAAGCTGCGGAGGAAAGTAATCGAAGCGCTATCATCGCGAGGAGCGCATTTGAACCGTATCCATTGAGGATCGGATGAAACGATGGCCGAGGGAGATGAAACAGGGCGAACGGGCAACCGTGAATAAAACCACCCCTATTCGCCTCGTGCCGTTCGATTCTGCAGGCCGTGTGGTCGGTCGATTGCCCCGTTGATACATATTCGCTAACGAGTTTATCGACGTGGCTGCATACGCCAAGACGATTGGCGCAATTAAATGTTAATGGACCGCAGGGCCTGCCACCCCCTCCTTTATCCAACCACCCTCGACAGGCCATTCGATCGAGCGCGGCAATTGCACGGTGTAACGCGATTAAATAAGACGTTCCGCGACGGTGTTTCACGACGAAAGGGACCACCGCGACGATTATAACGAGGGCCAGAGAGGAGCTTCCGAGTCCACTTCGCGCTGGTAAAGTGATTCTTAAAGTTCGTTGCGTTCTCTCTGCGATTCGTCGTCTCACGGATGGCTAACTCGTGGCAGATTTTGCATTTTTCGTTTGAAATTCAAGTAATCGGGGATGAGGGAAGTGTTGGGAAAAGCTAGGTGAAGAAATGCTTCTTTTCCTTCCCCTTTGTCTACGCTCCTTTTTCCTCGGTATTGTTTACGTTTCTCCGAGGAAACGCAAGATCCAGCGACTTTGATCGTCGTTGTACAAGGTAACCTGGATTTTCTCAGCAAGTTTGGAAATAATTCCTGTTGCGACAGCAATAATGAAGGTTAGACGCGTCTTACCATTCTTTTTGAGGATTAAGAATTATAATCCATTCAAAGACACAGATTACGGACATTACCTAGGATCAAACCTAACAGACAGGATGCACGTTTGACGGATCCACGTACAAATCTTGATCAAAACAGTACCAAAAAGAAGCTTTTCTGACATTTTCCCAGTCCTACACTAAAGGTCCTTCTAAAACACCCCGTCCAATCAAAAACTCTGTTTTTTCTTCACCCACAACCATTCTAAACCAATCAACACAAATCAAACAGGGAGACACAAATAGAACTAGATGACTAGAAAAGACAGACGTTGGTTAGAACTCGAAGACATCACATCAGATGAAAACTAGATGTCAATCAGAACACATCAGAAGACGTAAGACGGAAGACGAAGACGACATACTAAAAATATATATATATTCTTATAAAATAACTCTATCTCTTCACACACTGTCCTGACGACTACTCGTTCCAACTAACTCTCACTGACTTAATAACCCACTTAGTAACTGCCTCTGTCTTGCAATGGACCCTTTTAAAGCCCGTCCAGAGGACAAGCGTTTCCCCGAAGGAGGAGAAACTCCCTCCACGTCAAGGTCAAGAGTGGAGGAAACTCCTCCCTCCGAGTTAGCCTCTTCGAAAAGTCACCCTCGCGAGGACCTTTCCCGAGAAGTGACTATGAACCCTACAGGACAGGAACACTTCGGCCATCGCATCGTAATAAAGTCTAAAAATCTCTTACAAAATAATTATGAGAGGAATCTTTATTTGGATGGCGTCACCCTACATTGGGATCTATCTTCGCTTGCTCATCCTCGCGGGAACCCTTCCCGATAGGTGACCATGGCCGCGTCACCCTAGGTTTATGCCAGGGAAAGCCGGGGTTGCGCGAGGCCACCTCACGTGCCCTGGCCCCGAGCTCCTACGGCCCATCTGGCAGCCAGAGTCTAATGGGTCCTCTAGACCTGAGTTCCAGACGGGGACACTCTATCTTAATAAATAAGTGCCCCTCATTTACCATTCCTACATGTACATCAATCATCAAAATCGTAATTAGTGTAATAAAGTGTATATAAACAAAACTGCTCCCTATGACACAAGTGCTCAGTACCTCGATAAGTTTGGCATACTGAGAGAAGGCAACCACCAAGAAAAATCCACGACTGCCTTCGTGCTACAATTCCTGTGCATGTAAATAATAAGTAAACGAGGGAAATTTCGTTTGTAGTTACTATGGCTAGAGATAATTGCTGTGGGATGTTGCATTGCACTCTATAGACGTTACTTCCAGAACTGGTTTAAAATTCCTTTAAGGGAGTTTCAGAAGAGATTTTGGGATGTCCAAACTTTCTGTATTCCTGAATTTATTTCTGATGAATTATAAAACGGCGAATTGTAAAGTAGCGTATACTATCAGTTGAATTTTGTACTGAATTTCGAGGCGTGTATTTGAGCACGTCTCGTTGAAAGTGGAAAATTGTGATATTTGTGGTCTCTGGAATTTTCAACCAGGGATCGTGTCGAAGGTTTAATCGCAGATTTAGTTGAAACTACACGCAATTGTAGAAAAAGCAAAAATATTCGTGTATATTTTTCCTCATCCCCCATCCTGCATATTAAAGGGATGAAAAGCGATTCCGAAATAGGGGTGGTAAACCGTATTTCGTTGAATCTCGTGAACAATTGAAAATATGTCAGAGCTGTAAATGGATTATTTTTGCATTTTCAATGATGAATCCGACAGATTTTACAGGAAATCCATTTGTGCAAATAATAAATTAAATAATTGACTGTTTTCGTTAATTCCTTCGGTCAAATATTTACGTATCCTCTGTTATATTAAATTTCCTGAATAATAATTCCTCCAATAACAAAGACTACGTAAATATTTTGTAAATATTTGTACGTATATGAGTCATAATATATGTACATGAGCCTGGTCACGATGTATTAATCATTGTTTTCGAAATACTCGATAAATTCCATATTGATTTCAGTTTATTTTCAACATTCACGAATCATGAATTTCTAATACTAATTTATCAGCACATTGAACCTTCCTCGAAATATATATTTCTTCTCTGGAAGCTACTTAAACATGGAAGCTATTTAACATGGAAGCTCAGTGGCGTGAAATAAGGGTAATTTTGAACACTTATTGAAATAAATTCTTAACGAAGCTTCAATCCAACCGTTTTCGCGCAACGCTTTCTCCCTATGTATACACAGAGAAAACACTGAAAAAGGTCAGCAAGAGAAAGCTAGGAAAGCCTGCGTACGATAGCTCGTTTGGCGATTATAATGACGTCGGTTTGGAAATGTAGGGCGCTCGAAAAATGTGTAAGAAAAATAGTTTTTCCTGGAAACTTGTTACCAGGTAAGGAAGTAATTCTTTTATAGAAGAGGAACTCCGTGAAGTATCATCCTCGATTATTCTTCGGTGGATTCTCAGCGGGTAGAGCGAATTGGTGCGCGAAAAGTATGCGCGAAGTATGAAATATCTGCAGGGAATTACGATGTCTAATAACGCAGCGGGTGGCCCTACTTCCTTTAACAGAGAAGCTCGAGGAGGCTTCGCGTTTAAATTCCCAATAAGCCTCTTGAGTGCTTCTCTCCTTTTAAACATACTTCGCCAATTAATACTTGAAACAGCCTTGCGAATGCATGGACACTATCCCTTTACGAATCGCTTCAAGTTTCCACGAATTTCCCTCCATGGAAACAGGAAACTGCAGTTCTTTGAAATTTCTGACCCAAGTCGAGAAACCAGCAATATCATTTTCTTCTCGAGAATTTCTCCGTTTTGCTGTTAAGTAAATGGCATTTGCACGAGGTAAAGGCAATTTAATTAAACCCTAATTCTTTTTCATTTCATTTTTATCTAATTAGGAAAATTAAATGGTGAGTAATCGCTGGGAATTTTGATTGTTTTCGAAATTAAGATGCTGTGGTGGGAAGAAATGTAAAATTTATGGTTTTCAGTATGTACATATATTTTTCTGCGTACTTCACTTCCATTAGGTTTGTTTTAATTATTCGCAAATTTAGTATACAGTCGTGGAAGAATTATCGTTGAGATTTTGAGATATATCACGTAATTTATGGAAAAGTGAAACTCGAGTGATATTAAATTTCGTTTATGCAGGGGAAATCAAAACAGAATTCTAGTATTCCATCACAGTAGCGTTATTTAAGCTACGTTGATAGATTACTCTCATCTGTTTCACCAATTATAATTACACGATTTCAAACTAATGACTTTCGTTCGTTAAACATATAGGGTGTGCTAAATTTCAGATGCGAAATTTTGTCGGTATATGCCATGAATCTCTACCAGAAAAGAAAAGAATTATATAAACAGGAATCATTCCACGTTTTATTAAATAATACGGTACAAAAGATTTTTGGGGTAGCGGTGGTTGGGAGTACGTTGACTCGTACTACTGAGAATCTTTAGCGCGAGGCTAACTTATTAGTGTGCTTTACTATTGTATTCAAGGATAAGATGTGAATATATTTCTTGTTATGTGTAATTTTTGCACATGTTAATATTCTACTTTAAGAACACTTCATATTAATATTCATTATTATTAATATATTAATATATATATTAACATATTAAAGACTTGAAAATTCAAAGAGATTTCATGCTTTATTAAATAATATGGCACAGGAGATTTTTGGGCTAGTGGTGGTTGGAATGTATTGGGAAGAGTGCGTTGACTCGTACTACTGAGAATCTTCAGCACGAGGCTGACTTATTACTGTGCTTTACTATTGAACTCACGGATAAGATGTGAATACATTTCTTGTTATGTTTAATTTTTGCACATGTTAATATTCTGCTTTAAGAACACTTCATATTAATATTCATTATTATTAATATATTAAATATATATATTAACATATTAACGACTTGAAAATTCAAAAAGATTTCATGCTTTATTAAATAATATGGCACAGGAGATTTTTGGGCTAGTGGTGGTTGGAATGTATTGGGAAGAGTGCGTTGACTCGTACTACTGAGAATCTTCAGCACGAGGCTGACTTATTACTGTGCTTTACTATTGAACTCACGGATAAGATGTGAATACATTTCTTGTTATGTTTAATTTTTGCACATGTTAATATTCTACTTTAAGAACACTTCATATTAATATTCATTATTATTAATATATTAATATATATATTAACATATTAAAGACTTGAAAATTCAAAGAGATTTCATGCTTTATTAAATAATATGGCACAGGAGATTTTTGGGCTAGTGGTGGTTGGAATGTATTGGGAAGAGTGCGTTGACTCGTACTACTGAGAATCTTCAGCACGAGGCTGACTTATTACTGTGCTTTACTATTGAACTCACGGATAAGATGTGAATACATATCTTGTTATGTTTAATTTTTGCACATGTTAATATTCTGCTTTAAGAACACTTCATTATTAATTAATATATATTAATATTCACTATTATTAATATATATTAACATACGAAAAACTTGAAAATTCAAAGAGAAGATTAATTAACAGTTTAAAATATGTTTAACTATAACTACTGGTGCTCGCGATTCTCTTTTAGCACGTGTGTTAAAAAATTCAAAAATAATACTAGATACTATATTTCACACATAATTACGTACCTGCAAATTTCTATCCAGTAACAAACTATTGTACAAATAATATATGACACATGCTATCAACTCAACCAGCCAATCGTTTACCTGGATCCACGCAGTGACCAATTATTAAGAACCCAACTGTATTTTCATCCCATAATTACCAATCACTGTATCCTTTAAAACCAAAAAATTCCGACGGAATCCTCCGACAAACCAAAACACCCGATTCATCCCCGAGATTACATATATCAGAGGCAACTGGAAAGAAAGAATATTAAAAACGATAATCCAATTAGACAAGCGGACGTATCCGCAGCGTATCCAGTGCCTAATAAGATCTTACTTAATCAACCTAATAAGATTTTCTTTAATCGCGGCGAAACCCAGGTCGCGATTAAAAATGAAATTTATACACGCGAGCCAGGCTCAGCATGATTTATTCGCGGAATTACACGGTCGATACTGTGTCCCGCGAATGCTGTAACAAGCAATAAACGATCGGCGGAGGACGTGGAAAAGGAGGGGCATTTATTTCGAGCGCCTAGGCAAATTACGGAAACAACGGACAAGTTAAGGGGATGAAAATGATTAAACAGGAAAATATGGCGGCACCTGTTTATCTCCGGTGTTGCGTGTTCCCGCTGACAAAGAGAATATAACCGCCGTCTAAGCCGCTGGCTGGCCACCGTGGCCGAGCACTTTTTCACACAGCAGCTTAAATCTAAGCTCAAGGGAATTTTCCCGTGTCCATATCGTTCGAATCGGATTCGTGAGCGTGCCGGTTAAAGCCTCCCAACGTTTAAACCCCGTCTGAAATTGATCTTTATTCGCGAATTGGTAATGGTGGCCCACGTAAATATTCCGGTCGAACGGATGTTGCAATTTCTTTTTCTCCTCTTCGTTCCGATTTTTCCCTTTCTTTTTTCCTTTTTCTCGTGCTGTACCAGCGGATATACCGCAACGATGGTGCTCGATTATACTCGCCGAGCGTGGATTTACGTTTCTTTCGTTTTGCTTCGACAGAACGTGGAACTTCGATGCACATAAATGGTTTCCCTTATAATTAATTAACGTAATTACAGGATGGTCGCGGGAGTTACGAGTGGGTTTTAAAATTATTTTACTCTACGCGACGTACGAGAATTTTTTGCCATCGTTTTGTTTAATAAACGCGTACTTCTGCATATCTGATAAATTTTAAGCTCTGCTGCGGGAAGCGCGTGCCTTTCGGATTGTAAATAAGTGGAATTTCGAATTTGCTTTACGTATCTTTTGGAAATAGGATTTTCCTTTGTACGTTCGACGTTTGGGATACAGTTAATCCATCGTTCTTTTAATCCTCGATCAGCGAACTTCGAGTATACTTGGATTCGCGCAATGTCGATGAATATGTTTCAAAGAGCACAAAAATTGTACTTTACGGATTACTTGCGATAATAAAACATAATAAATAATTTAATAATAAATTATGACTTGGGATACAGTGAATCCTGAGTCATTTTTATCTTCAAAACTAAATTATTAATACATTAGAACATTAAACAGGGAGATAACTTCTTCTTTATATTCAGGCAATAGGAAGGTGCAGAAAATGAGACAGTGTGTGCACAGAGAACATAATTATGGATCAGGCTACTTTTTAAAATAGATACTGTTGGTTCTCAAGGCTCGAATTTTTTCACAAATCACCATTCACCTAGTCCTAAAACTACCTATTAAAATTTAATATTAATAGGGGACCTTAGCAGAAATTAATTTTTTCCAAACCAGTAATAACAGATTCCAATGTCCCAATTTTGCGACATATACAGATACTCCTCTACTTCGCTAAAAATTCGATTAAAAAATCGATTCCTCCAAAATAAACAGCACACTTCCATCGATAGAAAAAATAGAAAAATTCCAACACAAGTTGCAGCGACAATTTCTACCCTCTCTCAAAAACTGCCCACCCTCTACACCCTCCCTCCTGATCCTTTCAAACCACCCGACCAACCCTCAGCTCGGAAGCCTCCTTTCCAAGAGGGTCAAAGTACGATCGAGACAGGGCACACGCGAGTTGGCCTACAGCGACCCAATAACGAGATTATTATTCGCGGCGTGGCGCGTTGAACAAAGGGTTGCCGAAGAAGGGGTGCATTCTTCGTGACGGCTCGGCGATCCGATCGCTGATAAATCTCGTTCCTACCCTTTGAAGAAACACATTTCCGTCATCAACTACGCCTCCTTTCACGTTAGACGCCGCGATTGCCGACGTGAAAGGACAATACACGCCGCTTTGCCCGCTATTGATCGGCTGCATACTTTACAGTCATCCCTTTTGTGCTTCTTCATTCCGCTTTCGCGCGGAAAAAGAAAGTGCACGTACACGCACACACACGTGTGGGCCACGTGTGCCTGCATCGCGAACACACGATTGGCAGAGACCATCGGACGCGTGCGAGCGCAGTCGAGGACGAGCCGAATGATTCTAGCTGGCAGGATATTAGGCAGGGATGATGTAAACGCTGAAAGGGTGTTCGTTCGCGCCCGCTCTAATTCCAGCCAACTTTTTCAGGGGTGCATTCACCGAGTTAAAAGGATTAAGAAAAATCAGCTCGAATGGGATCCCGCCTGGGAAACCCGAGGAAACGCGAACTTCTTTAACCGAGCCACGCCTTTGCCGAAAGGTTCGTCGTTTCTGGCCAACGAGCCCTTTACCCTTTCCCGCTTTGTCCCTTTCTTTCTCCTTCTGATACAACGCCGGAAAGACGAGGAATGCGATGGGATTTAAGTGGAAGATTGCTGGGAACTTCGCGAACTTGTAATGCGGATGGAGATAGGATCGCTCCTGGATTAATCGTGTTTCTTAGATTAATATCTCGGGCGAATTTTTCACTCGAATCTGCAGTTTAACTTCGCATTCGTTCCTTCGTCCTTTACATTACAATTTTAATATGAAGAAATATGCAAGGTATTCCAGAGACATATGTGTAGGAGAGCATTTGCTGATTTCATGTAGAAAAATACGAGAAAAATATAGAATAATTTTTATCCGTTTAGGGCTTAGATTTTGACAAGTCCAATTTAAAGATTCGTATTGTATTCTTTTTAATTAGACGAACATAACTTTGTATACGACAGGGTAGAAGTTTTGGTAATTCTGTAAACGAGATGATAAGATATGTTTAGTAAAATATTTTATTTTTGTTTTTTAATACATTATGGACATTGACAGAAGATATATCGTTCCGAATAAATTATACTTTCCATTAATCAATTTAATAAATTCATGTATATAAAGAGAATTATGGTACATAATTTTTCATATCGTTTTATGAGACACCACCTGGTGCTCGGTTGTACATATCTTTTGGGGGCACCTTGTATACCGAAGTAATATTTAATTTCAATTAACCACTATGCATATATTCAATTCGCGATAAAATTGGATACAAATTTTAGAAATTCTTCGAATTTCGTGCACGTTAAAACGTGTTAAACGTAATTATGTTCGCGTGATAACAGTAGCTTATAATCACGAGATTTGACACGAAGAATTCATAGCGAGTTTGACTCGTTATAGTAACACGATTAACCAAAGGATTAAGGGTTCATCGATTTTTCTAAATTTCTAAATAACAATACATTCTAACAGAATTTTTTTATTAGTAAATAATTATTAATATACCATAATTCCACAGCCATCATTTCAAAGTTACAAACATAGTCAATTTCCACAATTTCCACTCGGAAGGTGATGGAATTACAGTCAGGCGAACTGTCAGAAAGGAGAAAGAAAGAATTCGCCATAAATCGAATCCATAAAAATATATAGGTACTATTCCGGGAAATTACAGTTCGATTAATTCCTTCGACGGAGGTTACAAGGGAACAATCGGAGGATACGTCGGGAATTCGCCATCTTCGATTTCATCCCCATTCACAGGGGGCGAAGAAAGAGAGAGAGAGAGTAACAACGTCTTGCGGAAATTCTTTTCATCGATAACAATTCAACCCCGCGCCCGCCCTCGGGATCTAAAAATCCGGGAATCATAATGTCACGTCCCGATGGTAAATCGTAAATCCGACGCGCGCGTGTTCCTTTGACGTGGACGTAACGTAAGAATCCCGAAGGTGTTTTCCCGGAAATGACAACACGTTTCGATGAAGCCTCACGACGCGGGTAACGCGCCATATTTTCTCCAGTTTTATTTTCCCCGCAGTTTTCCACCCTCGTATACACATCTTGCACGAATTATCAATCTCTATTGTCTCGATGTAACAACCAATGTATCTATATGCAAATTATTCGTAGAATTCGTGAAGCCTTCGTGTATCGAGAGTGATCATCGGGAGGAGCAGAATTTTCAACCAAAAGAATTTGATAATAAGAGAAAATTAAAAATAATATGATAAAATTATAAATATAAAAATAATAACAATAATAATGTAGAGACAGGAATTGGAGGATGGGATATATATTTATTTATTTAATAATAAATTAACAGTGTGCGAGTGATGATTAAACACATGAATTATCTCTTTATATGAATCTATATCATTCTCAACTTAAGACAGCGTTCAACTTAACAACTCAATGACAACTCAGCCTAAAACAGCTCACAACTAAAACTGTCTACCAATAACTACGTACTGACCACTTTTTACCTTCTTTTATATTTTCCCCAACATGTACACGTTTTCCAAAAACCTGCCCCAACAACCAAATATGGTGGTGCTAAGAACCTGACGCATCAGCCGGGGTTTTTCCTATCCACCTGGTCTTCGAATCCTTGGTGACTTTCTACGCTAAAGCTACGTGTATAAGGGGTAGAAAATATAGAATACTACAATAATAAAAATAAAAAGATAGGGACAAAATCTTTTCGAAGATATGGCTGAAAATTTTGTATCAATCCTTTTTTAAAATATCCTTTATTACTCTGATTACAATCATAGCTTGTCTAATAGAGTTAAAAATCAAAAATGGAGGAAAGTTGAATATTCGGTTTATTATCTGTTTCTCGATTTGTAAAATATCATTAATTTAATATTAAACAAGCTACGATTGTAATGAAAGCAGTAAAAGATATTTTCGCTAAAATTTCCAGCCATATTTTCGAAAAGATTTTGTCCCCGTTTCCTAAGTCCGTAATAAAATATTAAAATAAAAAATCGCGGAGATCACTGGCAGTAAGCTCTTCTCGCTCGCTTTCAGCGTGGTGCAACGTAACACCGATATTTTACGAACACTCTATATCACTCGATAAAAAGGACACACAAATCTGCAGAGTAGTTCACAAGGAAATACGATTTCCTTTACACAAACGCGCGATTCCACGTAGCGACGAGGGGGCCATGAATCAGAAGGATGTCCGCACGGTTCCCTAGATCTTTATTATTAATTTTAATCCGCCACTTGGTCCACCGGGCTCATAAGACAGCCGGCTACTTTTATTTCTCTCGCCTCTCTCTCTCTCTCGCCCTTTCTCTCTCGAGGATAATCGTTACCATGGGGCATTTATGAAATTTTATAGATTAACCAATATCGGTGGCGCGGGTATTTCAGGGACGCGTTAGACGACGGGCCTGAAAATTGCGAGATGCAATTTCGAGGCAGGCCAGAGAGGGAAGATATTGCGGGACAGCGACGGGAAAAGGAGAAAAAACAAGGGAGGGAAAAAATGAAGGAGGAATAAAAACGACGACACGCGGCGGAGAAACATTTTATAAGATACAAATAGGTTATTTAAAAGAACGTGCATCGTCCAAAGTAATGCAAAAATATGCGAGACGGAGGAACGCATTTTCTTGCATAAAATCATCTGCCCGGTGAGTTACGAGGAACGGGCCACGTAAATAACTTTTCCGGATTGGAAGATATGGGGAAGATGCGTAATGCATGATTTTAATGGCAACCTCTTCTCTTAGGATATCCTCCTTCCTTTTTCACCTTCCCCGTTCCCTGCTTTATGAACGAAGTTTTTGGTCCTCCATTTCTGTTGTTCGTTTAAGCGTTGAAAATAATTAGCTTAAGACCAAGGGTTGAATTTTGAAATTTATTATTTGATAATTGGATTATTTAAGGAGGAAGATAGGCTAAAAGGAAAATGTCAAATTTATACCAAGATTTATCACAGGAATAAAACAATGGGGTCTATGTGAGAGTTACTATGAATATCTTTACGTTCAGTTTGTTAAATCTAAATAGACTTCTACATTTTGAAATTAAAAATTTGCTTCGAAAAGGAAAAGATTACGAACATCTGTCAATTCCTTCTTAATAAAATATTCTCATTCGTTTCTCTCATATTTATTGGCAGAAATAAAATCAAATACAAATTCTGGATGATAATATTCGAAAGGAAGGAGAGCACAAAATAATTTAACAGCAAACCTATTTTAAATTGATTTTAAATGAGAAAAATTAAAGACATTGCAGAATTTTCTTATAAAATACTCTCACTTACTTTTCTCATGTTTATTGACAGAAACAAAATCAGATGCAAATTGTGGATCGACAATATTCGGAAAGAAGGAGAGCATGGAATGATTTAATAGTAAATCTACCTTTGTTTTTAAATTTATTTTAAAAGAGAAAAATTAAAAACATTCGTGAATTTCTTTATAAAATACTATTACTCACTTTTCTCATATTTATTGATAGAAATAAAACCAGATACAAGTTGTGGATCAATAATATTCGGAAAGAAGGAGAACGTGGGATGATTTAACAGCAAATCTACCTTTGTTTTTAAATTTATTTTAAAAGAGAAAAATTAAAAACATCTGCGAATTTTTTTATAAAATACTCTCACTCACTTTTCTCATGTCTATTGACAGAAACAAAATCAGATGCAAATTGTGGATCGACAATATTCGGAAAGAAGGAGAGCATGGAATGATTTAATAGTAAATCTACCTTTGTTTTTAAATTTATTTTAAAAGAGAAAAATTAAAAACATTCGTGAATTTCTTTATAAAATACTATTACTCACTTTTCTCATATTTATTGATAGAAATAAAACCAGATACAAGTTGTGGATCAATAATATTCGGAAAGGAGAACGTGGGATGATTTAACAGTAAATCTACCTTTGTTTTTAAATTTATTTTAAAAGAGAAAAATTAAAAACATCTGCGAATTTTTTTATAAAATACTCTCACTCACTTTTCTCATGTTTATTGACAGAAACAAAATCAGATGCAAATTGTGGATCGACAATATTCGGAAAGAAGTTGAGCATGGAATGATTTAATAGCAAATCTACCTTTGTTTTTAAATTTATTTTAAAAGAGAAAAATTAAAAACATTCGTAAATTTCTTTATAAAATACTATTACTCACTTTTCTCATATTTATTGATAGAAATAAAACCAGATACAAGTTGTGGATCAATAATATTCGGAAAGAAGGAGAACGTGGGATGATTTAACAGCAAATCTACCTTTGTTTTTAAATTTATTTTAAAAGAGAAAAATTAAAAACATCTGCGAATTTTTTTATAAAATACTCTCACTCACTTTTCTCATGTTTATTGACAGAAACAAAATCAGATGCAAATTGTGGATCGACAATATTCGGAAAGAAGTTGAGCATGGAATGATTTAATAGCAAATCTACCTTTGTTTTTAAATTTATTTTAAAAGAGAAAAATTAAAAACATCTGCGAATTTTTTTATAAAATACTCTCACTTACTTTTCTCATGTTTATTGACAGAAACAAAATCAGATGCAAATTGTGGATCGACAATATTCGGAAAGAAAGAGAGCGTGGAATGATTTAACGGTAAATCTATTATTCAATTTAAATTGATTTTAAAAGGAAAAATATTAAAAACGTTTGTGAATTTTTTCATAAAATACTCTTAGCCACTTTTCTCATATTTATTGACACGAGAAAGAAAAACAGATAACAGCAAACCTACCACGGATAAAATTGATTTCCGGTGCTCGATAAAGCCCGACAAAAACGATAAAATACTTGATTTTTTTTTAAATTAATAAACGTAACTTGTTGCAAAGTGTATCGGAAAAATGATGAAAAATTCGGTCGCGATTCGAGTGTCTGCTGCAACAGCTTTCCCCGACGTGCCCGAAAAATCTGACCGCGTGTCGATTTTATGGGAAATGCGCGGCTTAAAATTTTCAGCCCGATCCCCTGTTAATACCAAAGTATTACGTTAATAAGGCTTTTATGCCGGGGCCTTTTCGCAGCGGACACCGGCCAATTTATTTGAGAGCCGACTATAATGCTTCCCCTTTGAGCGGCAATTTTACTATTAATATCCATTACGCAGTTAATAAAGTTTTTTTCCCCGAAAAGCCTGTCGCGCTACTTGCCGTCTGATGACATTTCGAACAGCGACGCGTGCATTCACTCGCGTCAATAATTCACGCGCCATCGACGCGGCGCAGAAATTCCACGTAAAAAAGGACCACGTGATTCTGCAACGCGAAACGTTTGCATATTTCGTGATTCTAGACAAGATTTCGTTGCGCCGCATATTTTCCCGGTGTTAGGAATGTCACGGATTTCTATAGCGTCGTTGTGTAATAATTCTGGTAAATCTGTCTGGAAAATTCGATATCTGTTTCCAGCAACCAGAATTTAGACGAGCAAATAGTCTCTGAACATTTCGTTCGGTATAATTTACCATTTTCTTGCGATATTTTTATTTCACATCTCATATCAGGAAGCAACAATTTGTTTCAAATCCAAAAATCAAACTTAAATTCAAAAAGTCGTGGCAGATACTAGGGCTTGAGAATGAATCATATAATCACAATAAATTTTTCATCGAAGAGTTCATATGGGAAACGATTCATGTCAATTTTATTAATTTTAAGAGAGAAAAATATTTCACAATTTTAATTTGCTTTTATAGGATTGGTAAATTTTTCCTATATCATGTTTAGGAAAATACATCGTTTTTCATACAAATGGGGTGTCATGATTCGATTAGAATGCGTTATTACTAAAAAAGAAATTCTAAAAATTAACGAAACACGTTTTTGATATTCATGTTTCAATTATTCACACAAATATACCCAAATTTTCGATCGAACTACCAGGAAAAAATCAAAAAACAACCTAGAAAATTGACTATATCCACCAGGAAACGTTAAAATTGCGATACATGAGTAAATCACAGATCAAAGCGATCAACTTCATGTGGATTTGGTTTTATTAATGTGAATGCAAGTATGTGAGGTAGAGTAATGGCACGAATGTAGATACGTATGTTTTTGGAAGCGAGAGTGGAAGATCTAGAATGCGAGGTGTTGTGCAGTTGCTATGGATCAGAGTCAATTTGTTATAAGGAAGTTCAGTTTGTTATAAGAAGAGTGAGAGTGAACAATTACGATATAAGACTGTGTAATTTATAATTTTATAATAAATATACGCTTGTTATACAACAAACTCACACTTCACTTTTTAAACATTTTCAAATTTCAGCACCTCGACACTTAATCGAATACCTACTCTTCGTATTTAAAATTTTTGAACTTTAAGTTCAAAATTCTCAAGATTTATATAGATAGAAAAGAGAGAATTAAACTCATGCTAGGCACGTGTTAATACTTCAATACTTTGTTAAAATTCATATTGTATTATACACTATCGTCAGATAGCGTCTCTATTTAAATTCTTAATGGTGGACCATGACGAAAAGTTTGACTGTCCAATAAAAATAAATCCTCCTTAATTTCCCTTCCATTTTTCTCACTCGTGTCAAGAGAAATGACCACCTTCATAAAACTACTATAAACTCACTATCACAAAAACACAGAAATCAAGATAACGACAGGTCCACTTGCTATTCGAAGCCAAACACAATCTTCTCAAAGGACTCGTCCGTCACTCCTCGTCGTCAAGCAAGAACTTGAAGACCCAGTGACGATACATACCCATCGTTGCACCGAATATAAATACCACCCCTATTTCCGAGACTTTTATATTCACCGTGAAACTTGAGGTCTCGCGATACACACGAGAGAACCACGAGCGATTCTCGTCGCTTCCATTTCTCATCCAAAAATTGAAACAGTTTCATTTTCCGGGTCGCGTGGCCTTTCGCGTCGCGGCGTCACGGACAACGGCAGAGACGAATCCCGTGGAGCAAGAGGATCGAGTCAGATTCAGAATACACGTAGCCGCATCCGTCGCGGTAAAGAGAGCTCTGGTTACGGCTGAAAAATCTTCCCGGGCACGTTCCCTAACGTGAACGAATACCTTTCCCGATGTCTTCCGCCGACAATAAGTCACGCGTCCCGAGTGATAACTCGACGTCTGTTTGCTTTGGGGACAGCGTTTCAACGTGGAGCAAAAACCCTTTGGTTCGCCGCTTATAAATTTCCACCGACGCTCGAAAAATCCCTCTCGCGCGGCCGAAGAGACTTCCTGCACCTCTTTCTCGGCCCCGGCTCCTCCTACCTCGGTTAATTTTTGTGTCAGCTCGAGAATTCGAAATGCCCCGGTCCTACATACATACATACCCTGTGAGTAATCCTTTCTTTTTTTCCTATTTTTCTTCTCTCATTTTCTTCCCTTTGAAATTGGATATGGCAGTGTCCGTGGAAATATGTGCCATTTTTATTAATAGACAGCATGACTTTTTTCTTGCATTATAGGGAATAGTGTTTGCAGCCGGAATGGCTCGTTATTCTATTTCACAAACGCATAATGAAGAGCTTTTTCGAAATTCGGAAATGTAACGGAAAATTCGAAACCATGTGCACCGACTGCGGTAACGAGGCTTTCGGAAACTATTAAATTTCAAATACGCGAATTTGTTAACGTTTACAGCGCCGGTAAACGATTACGAGTGCACATCGACGCGATGCTTGCGAAGCAAATAACGAATAACAAACAGCGGTTATAGAGTAAGTGCGTAATTCGGTTGATGTTCTACGATTTCGAGTTACACGTAGATGACCTCGTCAATGGGGCAATTGTAACAAACGAATTCGTGTATTCTGTATATTATTTTAACTGTCCTAGTAATCACGATCGTGAGATAGAATCGTTCCATTTAATATTTATTTTAATTAATTAGAATAGTTCAAAATTCCTCAAAACGGTTAAGTCATACGTGGTAGTACTTACAAAGGTAGCCTAATTGTTTCATTCTTTAAATATATTATAAACTAAAAGAATTAATTATAATGAAACTACAAATGCAATCGAATCTTTCATTTCTTCGCTATATTGCCAAAAAACAATCTCGGTGCATTTTAATGGAAAGGAATTTGGCACAAAATGAGCGTCAAAATCGTGTCTTTCGAATTTTTGAGTTAGCCCATTTTCACAATTATCGGCATATATAATCAATTTTGCTTATAAAACTATTAGTTGTTTTCAAATTCGGGTAAAAGTTTATCCGGAATTACAATTGGAAGAATCATAAAATTTTTCAAAAAAATCCACTCAGGTGGTAAAGGAATCCCTGCTATGAAGAATGCATTTTGTTTCGTGTCGATATCTCTATCGGTTGCCGAGATATGGGGCTTCGAAGTATGCGTATGTAACGTTCGACGCGAATGGCGCGACTGATGGCGGCCGAAATTCCCGGGAACCCAGTGACCCACTTTTCTTCTTGGAAATGCGCACCACCCGGCTAATAGTAATAGAGAAAAACGCTGACACACATTCGTCACTGACCAGCGCAAGGGTGGCCGGAGTGGGGATGGCTAGCGGTCGCGCGCGAGTGAGAGGTCCCACTGCGCGAGCGAGAGAGGTATAGACGGACAATCGAAATCATGGTCCTCTTTATATCGCGATATCTCGGTAACGAAAAATCATATCAAGACAAAACAAAAAGCTTTTTAAAGAGCAAGATTTGCTCTTTACAATGGCGTAAACTAAGATTCGATGGTTCCATTGTGTTAGAATGTATAGTAATTCAAACTTGGTGAATTTTGGAAGATATTTTCTCGGATTAACTCGATATACCTGTTGATTGTATTCCATGGTATGATTAGAATACGATTAGTATTGTACACGATTATGTTGTATTTATGAGAGAGATAGAGAGATAGTGTCATACGAGCGACAGAATACCTGTTATCAAAATTAGTCAATTATTTAGAAACAGAAGCTTTTTATTAATTACAGTCTCTGGAATTAAATAGGTCAATGAGTTGAAGATTGGTACGATAGATAGAATAAATATGCAGACGACTCTCTCCATGATACAGTCCATTTTTATATATAAAGTTTATTACACCTTTTATTATTCACACCTAACGTGATATTCAACAGAAACCCAATTTTCATTAGTCGAACAAGAACACTGTTCGACTTAATATCGCAAAGTAACACATGAAAGCAATACCCATACGTAAAAAATTTCAATTCAACAGCAATACAATTTTCCAACCGATATTAACCGTCCACTAAGGGCAATCAACTTCGTACGCGATACGTACATTCGCAAATTGCGATACCAAAGCACACCTCGCAAAGTAATATGCTTCCTTTCGTAAAATGAGACAAAACAGTGGAAATGCAACGATTTTGTACTGCAAATTGTCTCTGAATTTATTATGCGCGAGAAATATGTCTTCACCAGGTTGGTACCGTGGAGCGACTAACTAGGAAGTAACACTATAGCGATAAATCTTTTCTTGGTTGATTTAGAAGAGAAACTAACTACGAAACTAGTCAGTGAAAATACGTCTGAGCTGTTTGGAAAGTACATTCTGATACTTTCTGAAATACTAATTGAGTTACATCAACTTCGCAAGTTAATATCTCAATGACAGCTCACGTAAAATACACGTACAAATAGTTTTCTGAAAACTATATTAGCTAAAAATTTATACACAGACTTCACATAACACCCTAAAATCATCTCAAATAATTATCATTTTTTAATATTCTTTATATCATTTAGTAGTATATTATTACAGTATTTTTATTTTATAGTATATTATATATATTATATATTATAGTATACCATAGTATTTTATATATTTAAAAAAATTATCGCATATAGACATTTACAACGAATATTCTGTATCGAGTACACTAAACCTAAGATGCTCGACGAGGAAGCGATGACCAAAATCCTCATTCGGTAAATAAATAATTCCCGAGCCTCGAAACTTGCATCTCAAACTGAAAGCTCTAATGAATAATTTGCTTTGGTTAGCATGTATTTATCATTAATTTACTTTAAATACTCGTTCGAAATTCAGAAGACTGGTCAACCAGCGGATTTTTCCCTTTTCCGTGATTACTGACCTCTCGACTTTTCGTTGAATAAAGATCTTAATAAGTGACAAGCTTGATGCAATCAGTATTCACAGATTGTTCGATGCCTCTGTCGAAAGGAACCTCGTCTCACCGCGAAATCTCAATTTAACGATCCATTAAAATAAATCTTCAATAGCTAGACCATCGGCCACGAACTCTCCAGGCATTCTTCGTGATATCGATTCTGGAATTACCAATCGTATCCATCCCTAAATAACAAAGTCGAGTCGCATGCACGAGTGTATATAAATACGACATCGGAGAAATCTGACAGCTTCTCTGACAACATTGTTCGTTCCTATGCGTCTCCCTCTCAGCAATGCCGAGCAACTCCGTTGAAACTACACTCATTACTTATTTCAGCTTATTAATTCCGCGCCAGACATGCGAGGATCGATCCGATTGTTACCCATGACGACGAGGACAGACGAATGTTGGACCATCTTCATCATACAGGGTGTTAGAAAACGATGAGTCGGAAATTTAATCACTCGACTTAATTTGACGACTCTGATTCAATGAGTTTCAATCAATGAGTTTTTAATTTAATTAATTTGGTAATTTTTCCAACTGTCTCTCTTATTTCTTCTTTTCTTGGATTAATTTATTTTGGTTTCGTAATCATATGAAATTAGTATAATTATGTATAACACGACAACACCGACTCTGTAAACTGAATTTGCAAACTTGCAGAAAGGACCAGTTTCGAGCTAGATTTCTTCACTGGATTGGTCAATTGCTTTCATAAACTATTGTCTCAGTATGTCTGATTTATACTGCCACTTCTTCATTCGTATTTGATATGTAACGTTTTTTAAATGTAATGTCCTTTGTACAGATTTTGTTAAATTTATAAATGTACACTAATGAGGCAACCCGTTAGTTATATATAAACAAATAAATAATTATTATTATGTGAGATAGCAGCCTAAGTTTTATTCTGTATAGAAGTTGAGAATTTAAAGCACTCTGAGGAGAGTAGAATATGTTTAATTAAAATGGATTCTTGAATCGATGTCTGTGGCATAAAATTGACATCTGTTATTTAGATATGAAAATTCGACAGTGTGAGTGAATTTCTTTGTAATTTGCATTTAATAGAAGAAAGAAAAATTAGTTTAGGGGTCTATTAGTTCAACATGATCATAGTCACGAGTTGACTAAAATTTCCTAAATTTCTTTCTCCATAATTACTTAATAATTTTGATCTATTTATCAACCATAAATAACAATGGCAGGATTGTGACAACGGAAGGAAAATAGAAAAATATTATTCGCAGAGCTAGCATCGACCACTTCAAAATCTAGGAAAAGAATTAAAATAACTCTTCCGAAATTTTGTATTTCCCGAGTTATTAAAAATACACGAACAAACATAAATCCTCGGGCCCTCCTTTTCCAACACCCTGTACATTCGCGTCGTCCTCGTTCTCCCGCTTCTTTATCCATTGGAACGTAGAAGCCCGGAGGAAGCTTGGCGAATTATTGAAACGTTAGACCCGCTGGCTGGCTGGTCCTTCGTTGGAAGAAATTGCGGAACGCTCGTCGAACCGATGAAATATTACGAGCCGAGATTAATGGCCGCGAATTTCTCTATAAAAATTTCATTCGGCCGCGCCGCGATAATGAGAGGACGTTTCCAGGCTGATGTATTCCCTGCGGGCGAGGCCGCCGGAGGACTTCTCGTTATTACTGTGAAAACACAACAACGGAGAAGGGAAGGGAATGGGAGGGAGTATCGTGTAGAAACGTTTCCCTCATTCGCGATACGGAGCCCTGAGAAATTATCGGTCGTTCGGAGGTAGTGGGCAAATTGTACGAGGGTCATTGATATTGCAGAATATTTCCGGAGAGAGGGGGATGGAGCTCTTCTTTCTTTCGTTATTCGAGGGTGCAGATCAGGGTCTCTCAACCCTTCTTCGCTAGTCACCTTGCTGACCTCTGCACGTTGGTACCCTATATGGTCCTCATGTTCTACATCCCTCAAAAATTTGTATTTGTCGTAAAACCAATTTACGATAACAGTTTGATACGAAAAGATACGGGAAAAATAATTTTACATGAAACTTGAGGAATGCAATAATGGAATAACACGTAAGCAACATCGATTAAATACTTTGGCGCCAAAATTTAAAAAAATTCCTTTGCTAGTCATCTTGCTGACTTCTGCACGTTGGTACCCTATATGGTCCTCATGTTCTACATCCCTCAAAAATTTGTATTTGTCGTAAAACCAATTTACGATAACAGTTTGATACGAAAAGATACGGGAAAAATAATTTTACATGAAACTTGAGGAATGCAATAATGGAATAACACGTAAGCAACATCGATTAAATACTTTGGCGCCAAAATTTAAAAAAATTCCTTTGCTAGTCATCTTGCTGACTTCTGCACATTGGTACCCTATATGCTCCTCATGTTCTACATCCTTCAAAAATTTGTATTTGTCGTAAAACCAATTTACGATAACAGTTTGATACGAAAAGATACGGGAAAAATAATTTTACGTAAAACTTTAGAAATGCAATAATGGAATAACATTTGAACCGTAATATCGATTAAATACTTATGCGCCAAAATGAAAAGAAATTCAATAATTGGGTAGCTTAGCATTGTTCAACTTTACTCCTTACAACTCTGATCTATGACACTATACACAACTCTATACAATTCTGTGTTCAACTCTGTACCTCCTCAATGTTCTTTCCCTTTTTCCTCCATCATACACACGATTTTAGATTTTTCCCTTAAACATGTCTAATATAGGGTCATACTCAGAACCTCACGCATTGCCAAGGATTTTCCTCAATGGATCTAGACTTTGCATCGTTGATCATCGCTCTCTCCTTTACAACCGACTTTACGTCACGTTAAATTACGTTTACACGGTGAAGTATATTACGCTAATAAAAATGTAGAATAAAAGAAGCTCAATTTGGGATTTATACATCAGCGAATATAAAGAAAGAATCATTGGGTAAATCGGTTAACGCTTTGACTGCCACGTTGACGGTGGTCATTGGTGACCAGAGTGATTGAACTACTTAAACTACATTGAACAACATTGAATGAAAATTGACAGTTAGTACATTCTGAATATAACCGCTAATTAGAAGCTATTTTGAAATAAAAAGAGCCCCATTGAACAATGAAAAATTTTTATTAGAACATCAAAAAAATATTAAAACAAATCTCGCATCCAGCGGTGAACTCCCGAGGCGTCCTGAGGGAAACACGTGATTTTGGCGTGGCAGTGAAAGGGTTAATCGACAAAATTTCACCTCGATAAATGAAAATACAAGCGAATCACGCTGCGTAATCAGCGATATTTTTTTCAGCATGTTGCGAAAACCCGAATTACAGCGAATAAATTTGCAGACGTTAGAGCGCCGAGATAGCTGCGAGCAAGCTTTACGATAGCGTAGTTCCAGGACGGTTTCTAACTTGCGACCAGCAGAAAAGATATACGAAGGGAAATTCATAAAAAGCTGAGATCCGCAGCAAGGATCCTAAGCAACCGCCGTGGTCCAGAAAACTCGTCTCAAGTGGTAGACAATGTTTTCTACTTCTCCGGCGACACGCTTTTATTGTTTTCCATTTCTCCCTGTTCCATTATCTTCTCTACCTTCCGTTAGGAGGATTTTATTACGAGGCCGGGAGTTTCGTCGAAACGTTAGGCGAGATTAGTGCCCCGATAAACGGAGCATTCGGTTTTTCCAGAAGCTGCGCGGCGAGCTGTAATTAGGAAAATTTTATGCGAACCCCGGGGTAGCGGGAGTTTTAATTTCAATAAGGGAAGGTTTAATTAAATGTAAATGTAGCTTGATGGTGGCACAGCATCGGTAAATGTTTATAAATTCGATCAACTGGCAATTTTGGGTGCTAATATATTTTTGGGGCGGATAAAAGGAAAGAGCCTTTAAGACAGTTATTTATAACAGCTATGCAGGTGAAATGGAAATTTGTTAATTTGTTAACTCTTTACGGCACAGCATTTCAGATAATAAAATAGACCCACGATGCATAGAAATTTTAAACAAAATTGGTATATTTTTACCAATAAAGGAATCGCATAATGTAAAAACATAAAATCAGGAAAAAAGGATTGTCGCAATAAACCTTCCACTTGCAACAATTGATGAACTTGTAGCGGCATGTTGAATGTACCCAATACAAACGAATATATTTATAACATTTGTCGAAGGTATTACCAATTGCTTTACATAAATAAGACGAAATATAAACCTATGTGCAGGTTTATGAATTCGATCCACTGGCAATTTTGGGCGCCAAAATATTTTTGGGGTGGATAAAAGGAAGGAGCCTTTAAGATAGTTATTTATAACAGCTATGCAGGTGAAATGGAAATTTTTTAATTTGTTAAGTCGTTGTGGCACAGGATTTCAGAAAATAAAATAAACCCATATTGCATAGAAATTTTATTGCGTTTTAAATAAAATAAAATTGGTATATTTTTACTAATAAAGGGATCCAGGTGGGACTAAAAATGTCCCATCATGCATTACGGTGCATCAAAAAGGTGGGACACTTTTAATCCCAGCGTGCCCCAAAGAGTTAATAGATGACGTGTATAAAAACAATGTATAAATTATCAGTGCTGATAATTTAAGTATGTATATGACAGTATATAAATTATCTTGCAATTTTCACGCTATTTATGTATATCTAAAAGTAGTTAGTGTTTAAGTAATTAACTAAGTTAAGTAATTTCGATACGAAAATGAGACATTAAATCGACTACTGTAATTACTGAAATGAAAGAGATTAATTTTCATAAGAATCCTGAATCACCTATTTCAGACAAATGAGTAAGAAAATTGCGATCTAATTTCAATTTTTATCACAATTATTTTCCAGGGTAATCACGTGGTTAATCGATTCCAAATTTTGTACAGTGTTTCTTATAATATAAATTAGTTTCATTTGAGAGAATTCTTAAATTTTGACGATCAAGTAATAATTACATTAATCACGATTTTTCTTGGAAGAGTTAGAAATAATAATTCTTGGAAAACACCGCGATATCTTTAAATTCGAGCGCAGTTTCGTTCCAATTTTCTGTACACTGGAACATCGCGTATGAAGGTATTTACGCAAGGTTATTCAATTTAATTAATTATCATGTGCAGCCGACAGGAATTTTTAATATACTCAGCTCGTATATCTTACGCTACTGGATATTAATCCCCATAAAAAGTTCCGCAAAGACTTTAATAATTTTTCTGCTGCAAATTAAAGCCGGAATTTGCAATGGAACTACTTTTGCGGGTCAATATGACGATATTCAATTGTCAAAAAATTATGCACGAGTAGTAACCAGCACTGTCGGTTTCGGTGTTAATGTACGCGATATTTTGAGAATATTTTCTTCCAAGTGATGGAATAATACGCAAATTATTCAAAACGTGGTAGTCGTATGAAAACACAATGAATATTAAAAAATATCAAAGGACGTTATACGCATAATGAACTTTCAAAAGATAATAATTTACACTAAAAGGGGATATTTAAAATATGCTCATTTCTATGCGAAATTAACGCGTATGCATGATGTATGCTGTTTAATGCGAAATAATATATTTTTTTAAAGATATTATCCTAAACTTTTAAGAAAAATAATCCATTATATATAAAGTACATATATAAAGTAAATACTATGAACACAGATACGTTTGCTCGCGCAACACGTAATGAGTCACAGAAATATTTGGACACAGGTAAATTAGTTCTTTGCAATTTTTCATTACTACCGTAAATTGTAATTTATGCAGTAAAAGTATTTTAAATGTACTTTTTGTCAACATTTTTATACGCAGTTAGTCACAGAAATATTCAGACAGATGCACAATTAAATCCTTCAGCATTTTCCACCCGCACTATAAATTGTATTCTAAATAATGAAAATACTATAATTGAACTTTAATACGGTACAATGCAATTTCTTTTGCATTTTGCAGCGAAACTGTATAAAAAATAATTTAAATATCCTAATTGTATTAATTCTATGTTTAATTAAAAATATCGAGAATAGAATTTTAAATCATATGTAGCAGATGCAGATATTTTTATTGTTAGTGGTGGATGAAATTTAATAACAATAAGAACAATTATTTATTTAATTACAAAGATTATCAAACACAAATATTGGGTTGAAATATAATTATTTTATCACTATCACATGCTCACACGTCTTCACTCTATTAATACTCAATTGCAACTGACGTATGCCAAATCCAAATTCCAATACATATATACTTAAAAATCTATGTAACCATTACCACAGCTATGACTATGTATATATTATACAAAAATCTAACAAACAAATATAATAAAATTATTGAAATTTTTAATATCCTCGTTTCTCTTTTTCAATGGTATTTTAATTTCGACTTCAAACGCGACTAATGACACCCTTATTTTTCATTTCTATGGCATCCAAGAATACCAGTAAACGCTCAACGCGTGACAGGCATTGTATGCTTGAAGCTTTTCGTCGTAAATTTTAGATTTTCACAAGCGACTTTAACCCTTTGCACTCGAGAGGCGACTCTCAGTCGCCATTTAATCGGATTCTAACATCGGATCGATGTTAATTAATATATCAAATTTAAAATTACCTAACGATACGTGCAATGTCGTGAATGCCGAAGTAAAATAATTTTAAATCACAATTCGTATACGATTTCTAATTTTTTATTTTAAAAATATCGTCGACTTTATGAAAGAAAGTCTTCGAATTACTATTAATTCGAATTAATATTTTTCTGTAACGAAAAAATCATCGAGTGCAAAGGATTAATATCGTTTAGACGACAGATTTATTTTCCAAGATTCGTTAGATTTCAGTTATAATTCCAAATCTATATTTCCTGCTTTGACTTTCCTTTCATAGGGAGAGTCACTTCTAAAATAATAAAAATACGAGTCGAAATAGCGTCCAATATTTAACAGGTATATTAACCCTTCGAGTACTGAATTATTTTATTTCACAAAAATCGGTAAAAAATCCTCGTATCTCCTTTATCATCGATATGATAAACGATTATGATGCTCGATACCGTCTCACGATAAAAATGATCAAAAAATCGGTGTTTCAGAAAATTATTGGACAAAGAAAATTTTATACAAAATCGGAACTTAATTTGTTATTATTAAAAATGTTAAGGATTTTTTGAAAATATCAACCCTTGAATTTTATCCTTTAATAACAAGTTTCCTCCAAAAACAAGGTAGAGTATGCGGAAAGCAATAATTCAGAACGAGCAATTTATGCATAGGATTTGCAATACACGAGCATAAACAATCGATGACGAGAAATACAAATTGAATCGAATAATCTGGCTGAAAACAAATTACATCGATTCCGGTAATGCATTGCTGCGTTTCTGGCTTGGAACAAATTTAATTTCATCGCTTGTCTTCTCTCGTCGAGCTCCATAGCTGGCCGGAGAATCGCGTGGATGAAAATAAAATTAGGATACAATTTCCTAGCGTTATTCGAAGTCAAAAAGTAAATCCACGTAAATCCGATTCCCCGATGAAAGCTTCGAAATTATTCATCGAATAAAATTTCGCCGCGCATCGGCCAGAATTAAAATTTAAACGCGGGATGTTCATTATTCGGAATTCCAGGCGGTGGCAAATCGTTGGATAATTTTTCGTCCGGCTCGTCCAACCGAATTTCCTATTTATCAATCCCCGCGGATCTAACGTTTCAGCGATCGCGAAATTTCTAACCGCGAAATATCTGGCTCGTTTTCTCGCGTTGTTCGCGTGGATCGAATCGCTGGAAATTTATTCACGCGAGGGTCGAAGGTCATGTTATTATGAATGCATAGGGGTCCGCGAAGGCCGAAGATCTTGGCGATCCATTGCAACCTTTCGCTATAAACGTGTCGCGAAAAGTGTGTCGGCTTAATCTCAAGTTTAAACAAAGCACGAAGTGAAAAATAGATGAACTTGGTACATGCGAACACGAGTCGTTCGCATGCACGCCACAGATTAATCGACTGTTTATTCAAATTGTCTACTGGCATCCGATCGTGTAGGCTAATTACGAAAGTGGAGTAATCGCGAGTCGAATATTTAGAAAGAATGGACTTATCACTCGTTTCGTACAGGATTTTTGCACGGTAGCAGAAAATTGAGATGTAATTAATTTTCCAATATACTTTGTAATTTATTCATATGCGAGACTTTTAGCAGCTCGAAACGAAAGATACGTGACTCGTGCCAGTTTCGTGATTATCGGAAGAATTATTTTTATGAGACTCGAGATTGATATTTAATAAGTGAAAATAATATTTTTGGAGACAGAAAGACGTGAATAGAAGGGAACGTTGATGGAGATACACATTTTTAGTATACTTAGATCAAGGATTTTTTATACAAGGACGAAACGAATAAGGAAACGAATATTAAACCTTCTAAAATTTATTATTTCCCTCCTTTTGCACTAATAACGATAAAAAAAAGAGAAAATCAAACGATCTCATAAATAAATTTAAATAAGTTTACGTAAGTTTTAAAATTTTTCTCCATTTTCTTTTTAAACAGAAAGTAACTAGGCTTTAAAATTCCATAATTTTAGTTATCTTTCAACAAATAAGATATATTATTATTTTTCACTAATATTGATAGAAAAAGAAAGTCAAACCATCTCAAATGAATTTACATAAGTTTTAAAATTTTTCTCCATTTTCTTTTTAAACAGAAAGTAACTAGGCTTTAAAATTCCATAATTTTAGTTATCTTTCAACAAATAAGATATATTATTATTTTTCACTAATATTGATAGAAAAAGAAAGTCAAACCATCTCAAATGAATTTACATAAGTTTTAAAATTTTTCTCCATTTTCTTTTTAAACAGAAAATAACTAGGCTTTAAAATTCCATAATTTTAGTTATCTTTCAACAAATAAGATATATTATTATTTTTCACTAATAACGATAAAAAAAGAAACTCAAACGATCTCATAAATAAATTTACATAAATTTTAAAATTTTTCTCCATTTTCTTTTTAAACAGAAAGTAACTAGGCTTTAAAATTTCATAATTTTAGTTATCTTTCAACACATAAGAAATATTATTATATTCTTTCAACGACGAATTAATTCGTCAACACCAATTAAAGGATTAAAAAGTATTATAACATATATTTATCCGTCATAATGTCCATATTTCTTTCCTTCATTCTGTTCATAGTTCTCCAATCCATCAGAGATCTCTTGTAACTGATACACTTAACTTTGCATTTAATGTTAGTCCCTGCAAGGTTACCTTGCTGGGGAAGGTCACTGTAAGGAGAGTAGGCGTGACGTCCTTGTTCCCGGTTTTTCCAAATGACTTATGGCAATCTAGATATAAGGAAGCTGATTGTAGACCTCGTGTAGGTCAGTCGAGCGCGAGTCTGATTTTAGCTCCTACGTGCACCGTTAAAAGATCTATAGGGCTGAGAGGTGCAGCAAAATTTTCCGTCACACTGACGTGAGTGATACGGGAATCCCGATACCGAGAATGTGAGATGGAAATCATTCAGGAGCGAAAGAACGGTCCCAAAGTCCCATAATTTGTCTCCACGGAACGAAACAATTCGCGATAAGGGCGCAAATTCGTTCTCACGCGCAAGTTCCAAACTTTCCAAGGAATTCAGGTATTTGCAGCTTTATCTGAGCCTGGAGGAACCAAAGAGGAAAGAAACGTCGCAGCACAAATGCCAGTTTCTCCGGGATTTCGTAGCTGCACGCGAGACCAAACTCGATGGCGAATATTCGGCTGATCTTATCTTCCAGCCCATGTTTCTTGCTTACACGACCTCTTCCGGCTGTCTCTCTGTTAATTGGCGGCGATATTGTCTTTGCAAATAGCCCCCTTAAGACACGATTTCGATGTAAGGTATTGTAGAATATTTTTAGACTCTATTAAGATGCGATGGTCGAAGTGTCCCTGTAAGGTATTAATTTGTTTATCTATTTATTATAATTAAACTTCGTTCTTAACTCGGGTCATCGGACACGAGGCATCGTTCAAGAGTCTAATTTAGAGAATTAGGCTTCAGTACCTGGGTCTTGGCTGACAATGGACCGCAGGAGGTCGGGACTACATCATGTGCATTGGCTCTAAGCAATTCTGATCTTTCCTGTTATAAATCGAGGATGCAGCCGCTGTCATCTCTAGTAAGGTACACCATGAGAGTGGGAGGACCTCATTTCGAAGTCCTTGATAGAGGTGGAAATTCTTCTTTCGGGGGTCGCGGATTCGCGGACTAAAGGCACAGCCTTGGTCTCGCGAACCGCCAATAACGAGGACGTTTGCCCTCTGAACAGACTTAAAAGCCCGTGTCCAGAAGTCAAACGAACCAGGTAGTCAGCATTCAGTCAGAGTCTGTGTAGTTCGAGTTTTAGTCAACTGAGTTAGGGTTTTAGATAGATGTAGATGGAACCTAGCAAGGGTCAATAAATCACCCTTGAGACGATAGGCATAAGGACTCAATTCGTTTCGTGTTATTATAATGATCACAATAATCACTATCATCGCGAGCATAACGTCGTCGACAGCCATCTGTCAGAGGTTTTCTTACAAAATTTCTTAATAATGTAAGATACCATTTTCAAGGAAATTACGATGTGTGGCTCCCCTAACGGTGAAGCGTAGGTTGAGGAAAGCATAAAAGCGTGGTCATTGACGACCAAAACAGAGTCCTTAGAAATCGGTTGTGACCAGCACAAGCGTGAGTCGCTTCGTGTTGGAAAGAGAGTTTTAAAAGAGTGCGTCTTTGTGTGTTTTCGTAAGCTTGGTGTTCTTTTCCTAAGTTAAATCAGTTTACGAGTTTTAGCGTGAGTCGCTTCGTGTTGGAAAGAGAGTTTTAAAAGAGTGCGTCTTTGTGTGTTTTCGTAATCTTGGTGTTCTTTTCCTAAGTTAAATCAGTTTACGAGTTTGTGTTGTTGTGTTCTTGATCTTTCGTCAATTTTCGGTGTCTCGAAACCAGTATTCGCCATTCTACAATAATATAATTGGGGACTCGAGGTTTTCTGTAATGCGTGCTGCACATTGGACTGCGGAAAAGTCTCACCCTTCGAATCCATCAGCGAAGTACCCATAAGTTCTATGACACTGGCCCATTGCGTCATTCAGTCAACGTGTTTGCATCTTCAGTACGTATTTCAATCATGCGTGCAGTCGCTGTCTAAATTAAAAAGCATGTAATACTTGACTTAGTTCTCCTGCTAGTACAAACTAGTGCAACATTTCGAGAACACGGTTTCGATACAACACGGAAATCGAGACTTCCGTTTCACGCGTGTTTCAAGTAGACGTGTAGTTAACATATCCGTGTTGAAGTCCGTGTTCCGCATAATACACGGATACCGAAGTGCACGGGAACACGTGTATCGAAATATACGGATTGTAAACTACGTGCATCCGTGTATCGAAATAACACGAACTCGTGTGCATCGATAGACGTATGTCTTTACATGCTTCGAAACGTCGATTGACAGGTTGCAAGGAAAGATTAGCGAAGTAAATCTCGCTACTCGAGTATACCTACACGTGTATTATACGTGTTATCTCGATACAGGTGAATTTTGAAAACCGTTTTCGTATCCGAGTATTAAGAAATTCCAAAATTAAAACGAAAATATATTAGTAACTCGTGTATGCATACGTGGATCTCGATACATTATTAACACTGTGACTGCCACGCACTTTTCATACGGTACGTTCAGAGGACCAAGATAAAATTTCCATTATTCTTACGATATAACGATGAATTATCGAACAATATGGCAAAATTATTGGAAATTATTAATATTTACTATTCAGAGTTTTCTATTTATAAGCGTTGTTCACATTTTCAAAGAATGATTAGAATAAAAGAAATATAAATTTAAAAAATCAGCTTCGTTGGACACTGGTGACCACCATGGCCCCATTGAGAAGACAAGCGTCGGTCACTGATGATTATTATAGCAGTCAACGAGTTAAAACAGTGATTCATTTGTTGCAATGGTAAAATCGAAAATTAGAAGTACCTCGTCGTCCTTCCAGTGGAGTAAGCCACATACCTAAATGCAAAAGTATAAAATACTATCACCAGACCCAACATATTGGACCCACATGTGACAGACCCACCGAAGCAACGAAGGGACCTTTACTCACAAATTACGCCATTGATGACAGAAAATAGTAACAAAAACAATTTTCTTGACAGCTTCCCACTCGTCAAACCTAAACTCCATCCAACACACTCAAATCCAATTAAAAAATAATATTTTTCCTCCACCAAAATCCATCCTTAACTAATTACGAAAGACTTAAGGTGACATATCAGACAGAACACGAGACATCACAGTAATCAATCAGAATTCAAACAGCACGCAAATAGAACTTAACTATAACGCATCTACATCGCAGAAATCAATTAAACCAGAACGCGAACACTTGTCATATAACACATCTACATACTCGAAGTTGCTAAACAATTATATAGTGCAATAAAGTGTACAGAACTAGAAACTGTCCTTTATTGCACACCCAAGGTTCTCAGTCTCACGCAGTGCATGCTGAGAGAGAGTAAGCATTCAACCAACATTTCGCTGCCTTCGTATATACTATATATGGAACATTTCTCTTTGATTTGGATTTATTCTAAGTTTCGATACGGGAAACGAATTAACCGTGTTATAGGAGACTTAACTGTATTTATATGTAAAAATTTTCAAATCCTGAATGAGCCAACAATCAATCAGCATTTCGTTGCCTTTGCATATGTAGGGTCACACAGTCTCTACTCGCTGGAGGGTACCTCGGAATACTCGGATTCACTGCAGTCTGTATTTTCTATTCGATTCTCAATAACGCGTAACTCTCGCAATCACAACTCTCGGTCTTAACTCTCTCAAGGACTACCTCGACTCTCTAATGACTATCTCAAAACTCTACTCTATCTTCCAGAGCGGGCCCTTTTAAGCCCGTCTGGAAGGCAAGAGCCTCCCCCGAAGGAGGAGAAAGCTCTCTCCACGTAACACTCTGGGGTGGAAGGGATTCCTTCTTCGGGTTAGGCTCTTCGAAGGGTCACCCACGCGGGGACCCTTCGCGAGAGGTGCCCACGGACGCGTCACCCCCGGTTTACAATGGGGAAAGCCGGGGTTGAGCGAGGCTACCTCGCATGGCCTGGCCCCAACTTCCCCAGAATCGTCTGGCCGCCAGATGCTAACGGGGCTTCTATACCTGGGAAGTCAAAAAATATCCTACATATATACTATATATGGAACATTTCTCTTTGATTTGGATTTATTCTAAGCTTCGATACGGGAAACGAATTAACCGTGTTATAGGAGGCTTAACTGTGTTTATATGTAAAAATTTTCAAATTCTAAACGAGCCAACATTCAACCAACATTTCGCTGCCTTCGTATATACTATATATGGAACATTTCTCTTTGATTTGAATTTATTCTAAGCTTCGATACGGGAAATGAATTAATCGTGTTATAGGAGGCTTATCTGTGTTTATATGTAAAAATTTTCAAATCCTGAACGTGTCAACATTCAACCAGCATTTCGCTGCCTTCGTATATACTATATGTCGAACATTTCTCTTTGATTTGGATTTATTTTAAGCTTTGATACGGAAAATGAATTAATTACGGAAATAAATTAACCGTGTTATAGGAGGGTTAACTATATTTATATGTCAGAATCCTCAAATCCCGGACAGGCCCCTAAAATTGGGAGAACGAGGTTAGCAGAGAACACAAATACGCACAAGGTCTTTGATCGTAATAATAATAATATAATTGGAATATAAAAGAAGGTTGAGCTTTCGCTGTACCGACCTAACCTAACCTAACTCTATTCTGGTACTTGCTATTTACCACTGTCTTTAACACTCGCTATTTCGACACTGTTCTATTCTATTGCTAGCTGTTTTCACATTATTGTCTATTGTCACTCGTTTTCGCGGAACGATCCAAGCGTTCCCACGTATTCACTTTTCCGTAACTATTTCTCTTAAGCATTAAAATATCCTACACATAATTACACGCGAATTGCGGTTAATTTTATCCCTGGCAGAATTTTTACCTCAACGTTTGAGGTAATACTGGAAATCGAATAAATTGGATTAAACATAAAATCGATCATAAAACCGGGTAACCGCAGGTAAAGAACGTTTCCACGTGATTTGACCTACCGTTTGCGTCAACCATAAGAATTTAAAAAAAAAAGAGAGAGAAACAACGACACATTATAAATATTTATGTTGGGACGCGTGCAAATCCAGATAAGCGTGACTATGAAGTTATTGTGAAATGACATGAAATGGATACTCAGTGAAACAGAAGAAACGCGACACATGGACATATAATGTGCAGAAAATGAGCATAAATACTACGAATGTATTGTGTATTCATAAATTCATATTCAAGGATCTCGTTAACGGAATATTAATCACGACGAATATTTAATCGACTTCTACTTCAACGTATTGTTATTCTTTGCCGGTTGCGAGAATCGATAAATATTAATATACTATAATTATGCAGTAAAGATATTTATACCGTAATTAAATTATAATATCATTTATAATCGACGTTTTATAGCTTGGAAGTTATCACCTGGTTCGATTATTAAGTACCAGTGACTGCTTTCTTAATTTTACTTTGTTTACTCATCGGTGCTTTATTGCACTTTACTTGACTACCGTTACAAAAATAAAATTATTATTTTTTAGCAGAAGTTCCTTCTTAATTAACGAGTAAAATTCTGATAATAAAAAATTTGACAAAATTAAATCTGTATTCCTCTGCAAAATCCTCAAGAGCCATATGTTAAAAACTCACGTTCAAAATAATCTACAATTCTCAATAATTCCATGATTTAAATAATAACAATGAAAAATTATATATAAGAAAGGAAACGAAAAACACAAATGGAAATGAGAGCAAGAAATATTATTATAAAATATTCTTATTACATTCTTATTATAAATAAGAAATATTACTATATTTATAGTATTATTATAAATATTATTATATAGCAAGAAATATCAGTCATAATATCATTCATAATCGACGTTTTATAACTTGGAAGTTATTACCTGGTTCGAAAATTAAATACCTGTAACTGCTTTCTTAATTTCACTTTGTTTACTCATCTGCTTTATTGTATTTTATTAAACTGCCATTAGAGAAATAATAGAATTATTACTTTTTATCAGAAGTTCTTTCTTAATTAGCATGTAAAATTCTGATAATAAATTTGACAAAATTAAATCTATATTCCTCTGAAAAATTCTCAAAAGTCACAATTCAGAACCATATATTAAAAAATCACATTCAAAATTACCTACAATTCTCAATAATTCTATGATTTAAATAATAACAGTGAAAAATTATATATAAGAAAGGAAACAAAAAACACAAAAGGAAATGAAAGCAAGAAATATTATTATAAAATATTATTATTACATTCTTATCATAAATAAGAAATATTATTGTAAGCAAGAAATATTATATTTAAAATACTATTGTATACATTATTATAAAGCAAGAAATATTAGTCTTGCAAAAAAATTTCAAAATTTCGAAAGAAATAGATAAAAACCTAGTTCCTTGGCGAAAAGATTCGTCGATGTCATAGCTTAAATACCTTCTTCACTGCTTCTCACTCGATCCAGCGTCGTCTGCTCCATCAAAATCGCTCGACACGCGTTATCCAATTTAAATTACTTCCGCTCTTTTCGCGGAAGATGGAAAGAAACAAAAAGAATCGTGGAAGGGAAAACGAAGAAATCCGCTTAAACGGCCAACGAACGCAACGCGCGAGATATTAGACGTTCGGGGAGCCGGTTCGAGCGTGCCGATTATGATAACGAGGATAAATCCAACGGAACATACGGCTAAGACGATCATGTCGGGTCTACGAATTACCAATCTCGTTGTAATTTGCTAAAGTTCCAGAGAAGCTTTGTTTCAGCATTTCCAGTCGCCATTGCGAAATTCTTCTCCTCTTTCATCCTCATCTTTGTCTTCTTTGAAAGAAAAATTTCGATGAAATTTCCGGGGGGTTTCGAGATATTTCGGGGGTCACGACTTGGGAAAGAACATTTTCTTTGATCGTTGAAACGATTTATTTAAAGTAATTATAAGTCATGCCCTTTTACGTAAAGGACGTTTTTCTGAAAGGTTACGAATCTAAGGGTGGCTAACGAGTAACTTTCATACAGTTAGCTGAATTTAATAGGAGAGAGCTACTTTCCTACGGTTTTGACTCTCTGGCGATGGGATGACACGTTAATTGGTATCGAGATATTCGGAGGAAGAGGGAAATTTGTGTCTTGCAAGTACTAATTACCATTTCAAGGTCTTGAGATTCGAAGAGGGAGAATTATTAGGTTAAGGTATATTTCAAGATTAAGTGTGGAGCGAGGTACACGATAAACGTTAATATTTGTAATACAGACGCGTGTAGATTCTTCTTGCAGAAATTTTATGGCAGAAAAGAGGATCGTTGCCATTTTCTGAATAGGACCTTCAAACTGACAGTGAATTCCTTGAGTCATTAAATCTCTGATAATCCTTTGGTTTATTTTCATCCCTTAACGATTCCTCTTCATGTATTACGATGGCATTTATTAATCGATGTATATTTAAATGTATAAAGCTAGTATACATCTTTCATTTTCATTATTAACTTAAGTCACGCAAATTGCATATCAGAAATTTTTTCCTGAACTATAATTGTATTACTCTATTTATCAACTGTAATATTGCAAAATTTCTTGCAAAAAGAACCTTGCTAATTCAAATCAAAATAAATATACAGTCAGAGAAACTTTTGACAGTAATTTCGAACTACAATTCAAAAAATTCTAGCAAATCTCCAATATTAAATTCTATAAATTCCTTGTATAAATATCAACACCCACCTGTGTGTATGTAATCAACGCTCCATAAAAATCCCATCTGAAGATACCCTTAAATTTAGTCACAATAATGTGGTATTGTGAGCTGGGAAGGACTCTAGCAAAGGAAACAGTAGTAAGAGCGGCATCGGGTCTGGCTAGGCGTTTAGGGTAACATATCTGCTCATATTTTGTTCAAATAAAAATTTTAAGTTTAAACAACTCTACTTTGTTATTAAAAGGGTGTCGTTGTTTATTAGATGCGCAGATCTCTGTCAGCATAGGATTAATCTAACATTGCACTCCTTTGTAGACTGTGACTCGACATTTTTTGATTCTCCATTTACCGAACAAGGAAACAGAAAATAAGTAACTACTTGAATTACTTAACTTCAAAATATATATTACAACAATGTTCGAGAGTTATATTTAATATAATCAGTAAACAAAATTCTTTAAAATAAATAACAGTCGCGGAACCAATCCTGTGAAGTAAATTTCAAACAAAATACTTAAAATAATTGGCAGTTTTTGGCAACAAAATTGAAAAATAATTCGAAGTGCAAAGGGTTAATCCTACAACAATAATGTATAAAAAATACTTTTCGGGTTTATTCAGCAGTCGAAATATATTGGTGTTCGGTAATTTCATGGCGATTTTCGATAGGTGGCATAAGAACAGGTCTGATATATATATCAAAATAATTGAAAACAAATTACATTCGTACATATCGTAAAAGACATATTTGAAAAAAAAATTAGAAAAATTGGAAGAAAGGAATTTTCAAGTTGCCCGAAAGATGGAGAAAGGTTGCATTTAAATCTCCCGCGTTTCAATTTTCCTTTAAAAATGGCACGAACTTCCTGGACCACCGAATAAAATAAATCGCGACACAATCGAAACTACGATAATCGGCCGATCCATGCGTGATCGCGTTAATGAAAGGACGACACGTGCCGATGGGCGGTTGAGTTGCTGAGAAAAATTTAGCCCAGCAATATGTGTCAATTGCGTAATCTTTCAGCGATGCGGACGACGCGAAACCCCGCCCGCTTTTTGACCCAGACCATATATTTTGATTCTGTTTCCGCCGATTGAACGATCTTAATTGGCTCCGACCTCGTTCCATTCCGCGCCCAACGCCGCAATCCTATGCAGAGTATAAAGTGGTTTCCGATACCGACGTATCGTTGACCATCGAGGCTGCACGCGGCGAATGAATGTTTTTCCTACGGATCACTTTCGAGCCGGGTTTCTATGGCATCGGCTCCGACCCTCTGTCGATTGGTTCCTCGATTTTGAGGTTCGTCGACGGATTGTTCAATTTGGAAGCTCGTTCGCCGGAATCCCGATAGACATACGTACTTATTTTCCCGACCGGAATTCAATCAAGATACACCGCGATGAAATCCTAAGAAGTGTCACTCGGGGTAACCGAATACGTCTCGATGAAAACATTTTTCCGCAGGATCTCGAGCGATGCCTCGACGGATCCTGTCATCCGTGGTTTTGTCTGATGTTTGTGGTCGACCGTGATTAGTTGAAGTTTGAGTTCGCGAAGGAAGGATGAAAGGAGATGTTAAATTTCATGTTTGCGGTGGACCGTGATTAGTTTTAGTTTGAGTTCGCGAAAAGAGGATGAAAAGAAATGTTAAATTTCATCCTTCCACTTTACTTCTGAACAGGAAGCTATTGGAAATATCGCAGAGAGCTGATTTCTTTGTCATATTTGTGGCAAAGTATATATGGTAACAGATATTTGGAAGAAATGCTACCTTTTGTTACTTCAATTCTCGCGAAAGGTATTTGGGAAAATAAATATTTATAAAAATAGTGTTTGCAGTGATTAGGCTTCTGAATAAAATTGAAACTGTTTATTTAGGAAATTTTATTTTATATTAAATAAATATAACAGGTAATTTTTATTATTTTCATTTTTCACACGACGTCCTTCGAGATTTGAAGATTAATATCGCTTAGGAAATGAGTTTTCGTGTATCTAGAGGTTTATGTTGACAGAGTGTCAGTTTTAATCTCATTTATAAGCATCCGAAATTTCGTCGATGATAAAATTCGCGGGGTTTAGGAATTTCTGCATAGAATCGATTAAACTGACCCGATTATGGGTGTTGGACTCGTTTATTCGAGCATTTCCAATCGAGGGAAAGAAAGAAAATAAACGGACAATTTTCAAGCTGTTAGTTTATACAGGGAACAATTGACGAGCTACCGGGGCAAACTCAGCAACGCTGAATTTATTTTAGAGAAGGAACTGCCGCATTGGATGGAAAATAATGCAGAGCCAGGGAATCGAGTGCAGCATTTAAGCGTACGTATTTCGATGGAAAACATCGTTAGAATCGAGTTTCACTGTAGATTTATTCCAGGCTGCTGCCCTAAGGAAGCCTCGAAACATTATACGCTGGCTTTAAAAAGATGCTGCCGTTAAATAAAATTATGTCAAGAAGAATTCCTCCCTTCTTTCCTCCGTTATTGCATTTTTCGTTCATTCTCGATCGTAATAGTAACTTTGCGATAGAAGCAAAAGGAAAAGTGGGAATTTGATCGCGGTTTAATTATTTCCTAAAATATAAACGCGTGATGCAATATTATTTACATATCGTTCATAAGAATCTACATTCTGATCCACGACAAACAATTTCAATGAGAAATATTATTTCATACTAAGAAAACAAATTTGGTTATAATTAAACATTTCTTTAAACAGTTAATTAACCTCGTCCCTGAATTTTCGGTGTTTTTTTAATATTCTTAATTACCATATGAACACGTACAAAAACATTTCATGGTAATAGAAATTTAATTTTAACCCTTTGCACTCGAGAGGTGAACTTTTCCCATTTCCGAGGTCACCATTTCATAAAATTTGGAAGATCGATATTAATTAATATATCAAATTTAATGTAATGTAACAGTCTGCGTGTAATAATAATGTAATATATCAAAATCAAATAATTCTACGATCCTATTATTATACAATTCTTTATTTACTGCTGAAAAAAGTATCGTCAGTTTTTCAGTATAGAATCTTTGAATTTCTACTCTTCTTTAGCCAAAAAGTCGTCGAATGCAAAGGGTTAATAGTAAAACATAAGCATTTCAAGTAATATAATCACGTCTCATTCCGTACTTCAAAAGCACGATGATAAGTCCGCCTCGCGCGCACGATTCTCAGTAGTACGAGTCAACGTACTCTGCCCCATACACTCGAATCGCTACTAAATTCAGAACTAATCCAAAATCTCCTCTCTCGTATCATTTAATTCCTCAAAACCACGTTCTCGGTTAATAATTGCCTCTCATTATTTAACCAATGTCACGTTACGAAGTTCGCGCACTCGTCAAACGTTCGTTAATTAATCAATAAAGAAGCGCGTTGAAAAAGGGAAATAGCGAAGAAAGAAAGAAAAGCGAAGGAAAAAAGAATTTCCTTTATCCGACAAAGCGAATCCCGTGGATATTCGCACGCGTGGCTATCAGATTAACAACCGTCGAAGAAAATTACGCGGCAGCGTGATAGCGGCTTTTGAGGACAAAGCTGACTGGGCCCCCGATCACATTTTATTCAACTTGAACATCCTGAAAATTCAAAGGAGCAGCAGGCTCATCGCTGTACGCGCGGGGCTCGCTCGGGCACGAATTAATTGGATAAAAAAATCTTTTAGCTGCGAGGGAAAAAAGCTTTCCAACGATTGAGCGCTATTCTTTCGCGACGGACGGAAAATGCATTCTCCCTCATCGAAAAATGCAATTAATGCGCCGCTCCGTGGAATGAAATCACGAAGAAAGACGCTCACGGTTCGCTGCGTCCAACTTGTATTTGTACTAGTACCGTTTCTCGAAAAGGGAAGGAACAAAAGAGGGAGAGGGCCAGCGGAAAAAAGTGCCATTCTCTAGGAATTCGATGCAATTTCCTTTTTCTCCCGCCGATTGTTTCGCACGACTTTTCGACCATTTGGAACTCCTCCTTTTTCGCTATCCCGGCTTTTCGGCAGGGAACTCGGAACGGTTCACGGATGACATTTCGACGCGAATAATTTCCAACGAGTTCGAATTTCGCGTCCGCATTAACGGCTATCGGGATAATTTAATCACGGCCAATTTTCATGCTAGACAATCATCCTCTGCGATCATTCGATAACCAGATATCGAATCGACTTTTCCGCGACACAGTGATACAGTGTGATCGTTCAATCGAACGAGAGGATACCGTGTAACGTAATTTTATTTCACAGCGTTATGATATTGTGGATAGAAGTGGATACCAATATCTTCTACGTGCTTTAACAGTTTAACAAATAAATATATTTAGATAATAATATTTAAATACCGACAAATTCTCAATAAACTATTTTAACACTAGAACTACCAACCCAGTGAAAACGACTGGTCCCAGAATTTTCCATTTTGCAATCATCGAACACATACACCTTGTTCCCACGCGTCGCGATTGTGTCAAAGTTATTTCCTTCTTATGAACGCGTGGGGTGTTCTAGACGTTTTACAGTCTAGAGCTGTTATTGTTGTTCGGTAGCCGAATGTTAATCTGTTTCCACCTCACTCCTTCCTCGGAGTCGCGATTCTAACTGACGGTTTTTATGTGATAGTTTTAGAGTTCGAGTGTGATTGTTCGACTGTTTGAACTTGACTGTTTGAACGTTGTGGTTTGACTGACCGATCAAATTGACAAGTGTTGCGACCCACTTCAGTTATCTTATCTAAATATTGTTATAGGGCGGCGGGGTAGGGTTAACAGCCGGGATCGTTTTTAGGCTTACACGGTCCTGGGGCCGCAACAATTGGTATCAACTCGTATTAAGAAAGTACTGTAATTAATATATTCACTCGTATTCATCGTACCGCTGAAATTACTATAATCTGTGCACGTTATAATTAGATACCCATTAAAGATCGGTAGTTTATGATGATTCTCATAGGATTGTTTTATTCTGGCACATTCTTCTAAACATTTTTCAAACATCATTCATGTGGTCTTGATTAACGTAGATTTTGAATACATATGTGTTGACAGAATAAAGGAGCAATGTCAGTAAGAAAGATAATTAGATAAAAATCATTATTAATTTGAATGAAAGTGCTGAATATTTCCAGCAATTGCAAAATGGCCGAATTTTAAGTCAGTTGTTTAAACTGGCTTGGTAGTTATGGCATTAAAAGAATGTCATCAGAGAAAGAGAGAAATGTGTCGGGGATTTTGTGGTAATGGTTAACAGATTTTGAATATATAAAGGATTGGAATAATTACGGCCCTGAGAGAGAATGTGAAGAGAGTCTGGGCTTAGAACGAAAGTGACCGTGTGCAAGAAGATTAACTGCAAAGAGTATTTATGGTAGAATTGAGTGAAAGTTTAGGGATGCGTCTAGAGTGGTTGAAGTATCTGGCAAAGGACAAAATGAATAGTTTAAATAAAGGTGCAAGGGCGCGGGCAAGTCAGTCTGCAGGAATCTTTTTGCAGTCTTGAAGAGTGTGTCAGTGTGTCAGTGTGGAAGTTAGTTAGAAAACATGTAAGAAGTCTAAGTCAGTCTAAGAAAAATTAAAAGAGCATGTCCATAGCGAATCTCTCTCGTTTCATAGCCATAAGCTTATTTTATTTTATTAAAAAGCCAGCAATACTATATTAGTCAATCCACCCAAAATCCGATCCTACATATACGTGTGTTGATATAATAAAGGAGCGACGTCAGTAAGAAAGGAATGAGTGGGACAAGTATGCATGGGATGCCAATATCTAATGGATTCAGGTTATCGTGATAAACGAGTATGCGTGTAATGATTGAGGTGTGTGTGAATCGAGTACGTTCACGTAATGTATGAAAGTAGAAAGAACAAACCAGAGAGATTGGTCATAGGTCAGTTATAATTGTGTTGTAACAGTGAAAATAGGTGTGAACATGTGACTGCGAGAAATTAATTAGATTTAAACTTAATAATTGTGTTTGATTATTTTTGTAATTAAATAAAGAATTGTTCTCATTGTTATTGATATTTTATGCGCCATTAACAATTCATACTAGACTCTGCCCATACTTATTATATTTATATCATCCCAAATGACATTCACTTATTCTACCTCATTCCCATTCACACATATAAAGTCAACACTCACACTCTCCTAAAACCAACACTCATACATATTATTCTTATAAATCTGTGAGTTTGAATGACGGGGAAATTTTGTCGGTGGAAAATTAATTTTAGAGAATATTTTGGGATTTCAAATTTTGATCGATTAATGTTTCAATGGAAAATTTAAATATCCCGTCTTTATAATTATAACTGGTGCCTTGATTGACGTTGAAATTAATTTTTGATCAATTTATTTTATATTTGGACCACTCTATTTTCTTCGACATCGGTTATCGCAGAGTTGAAAAAGGAAAATGTTAAACTATAAATCGAAGGCTTGGTCACTCCAAATTTTGCCCATTCTATTTTCCTCGGAAATCTATTCGGAATTTCGGAAATAAATTCGGGGTTCGAGATAAAACTTCAAGCTCTTCGAAAAATTTAATATTCAAAGGAAACAAGTAGGACACAGTGATCCGAGTGATTTTATTTCTCCCTTTTCAGTCGTTTCGTAAATTTATATTCGCGTTGTACACTTTAAACTTTTATTTCTAAGCTAATATGGGCTTTTATATATAATCAAGATCTGGTTGAAAGGCTTTGGAAAGTCTGGTTGAAAATTCCACCATAAAGCGCTGCGTATAGAGGTCGTTAAACTTTGTCCAAGTTTCCAGATACTCTCTCAGAGTACACAGGGTGCAACGTCTTTCAAGCATTCGGGTGTACTCTCATCGGTAAGTGTGAACTAGGTTCACGGCATAGTTACGCACGCTATTGACTATTTCCACGAGGGCACGTTGCAATAAACTTGGGAATAATTAACACGAGTACCGATATAAATTACCATTTTTCTCAACGATGCAAAACTAACAACACTCTCTACACCCGCGATAATAAAAAGTAAAGGAACTCGATCGCGAAAGCCTCGCAACCACGCAGCAGTATAACGACCCCCCACACACACCCATCACCCCTATTCGAAAACGCAGGAACTCGGGATCGCTGATATTCGCCTCGTCGTCGCAATATAACCCGTTGGATTTTTCGCGGTTTGGGTGGGACGACCGATAATCATCGATTCCTACATGCAGACACAACCACGGGGGCACCATCGATACATTCGCCGCTTATTAATCGAAAAACTAACCTCGGTATGTACCCCTCGCGATAATAAACGCCGCGGCTTCTATCAGCCATCGTAATTGCACGACGGCACGATCCCATCGATCCCTTCTCGCGATGATCAACCGTGCATGGTCGAAATTCCATCGCGATAAGGGAGCTTCGAGCCCGGATCGTGATAAAGTCGCGTGGACCCCGCGGATCGGAAGGAAAACACGGAAGGAGTGCGCGCAGGGACTGGATTTCCCATTACTCGTAGAATAGATGTAACACACATCCGTCGTATTGCTTCCCTCCATTTTCTCCGAGGGAAACAGTCCGCATCCAGTATTGTTCGATCGTTCACCACCGCCGTGCCCCAAAGCGCCGTTCGATCCAAGGATAACTTCGATACGCTGTCTCTCAATGGGAGAAGCTTCTTGGAACGTATCCATCCGGGATACGTCCTCCATGGAGAGATACATGGGTGAGATGGCCATCGAGGAACTGGCAACGGAAGGAGCTCCTTGGAGCGCGAGGTGCTGCTTCCACTAGGAATCGCGAATTTATTGCCCTAAACGCAGTCCATGGGGATGACTCGGGCGTGGGACGGATCTAAACGAGCGGCAAATATCGGTCCAAGGATGCTGGAGAAAATGTTGCGTCGATGGATAGTAGTTTATGGGCGGTGTATTATGTGGGTGCAGAGAAGAGCACTGGCTTGGTTGCTTAGGCTGATGTTGGTATAGATGAGCGCTTGTGGAAATCGTTTGTCGTGGGATCAGTCGGAATTGTAAAATATACGAATCTTTTCATTATTTGCAATCTCTTCTTCGGGAATATGAATTTTCATTTTCCTCGCGATGCGTCCATTTTCTTTACAAACTTGATTATCGATTTGGGTAAAAATTTCGCAAGTTACAGCGAATCATCCCCTCGCGTGTGACGGTGTAAAATAAATTGCATTTCAATAAATTTATAATTCATTTCCCTCTCATCCCACAAAATTGCACCTTCATCCTCCAGTTTCTTCTCAAATCTGACCACTTTTCGTCCAAATTTCGCAAAGGACAGCAAATCATCCCCTCGCGTGTGACGTTGTGAAACAGATCGTATTCCAACAAATTTATAATTCCTGTTCCTCTCACATATTGAAATTCCATCTTCATTTTCCTCGTAACGCATCTACTATCTTCTCAAATTTGACCACTTTTGGTCAAAATTTCGTAAATGACAGCGAATCAACCCCTTGCGTGTGATATAAAATAAATCGCATTCCAATAAATTTATAATTTCCTTTACTCTTATACATAGAAATTCTATCTTCATTTTCCTTGCAACTCATCCAGTTTCTAATTTCTTCTCAAACTTAACTACTTTTAGTCAAAATTTCACAAATGACAGCGAATCATCCCCTCGCATGTGATGTTATAAAATGAATCGCATTCCAATAAATTTACAATTTTTTTTCCTCTCACCAATTGAAATTCCATCTTCATTTTCCTCGCAATCCACTCAGGTTCTAGTTTCTTCTCAAACGTAACTACTTTTGGTTAAAATTTCACAAATGACAGGGACTGATCCTCTTGGATATGTATTTGTAAAATAAATCGCATTCCAATAAATTTATAATTTCTTTTCCACTCACCCATTGAAATTCCATATTTATTTTCTTCGCAACGTCCCCACTCTCTTCTCAAACCTAATCACCACATTTGATCAAAATTTCTCAAATAACAGTGAACCACCCCCTCGCGTATGACGTTATAAAATAAATCGCATTCCAACAAATTTATAATTCCTTCTCCTCTGATCCCACAAAATTGCATCCTCATTTTCCCGGCAATGCATCCAGTTTCTCCTCAAATCTGACCACTTTTGATTAAAATTTCGCGAAGGACAGCGAATCATCCCCTCGTACGTTACTTTGTAAAATGAATCGCATTCCGACAAATTTATAATTCCTTTTTCTCCCTCCCATTGAAATTCCATCTTCATTTTCCTCGCAACGCATTCATTCTTTTTCCAAATCCGATCACTTTTGCTTAAAATTTCGCAAACGACAGCGAATCATCCCCTCGCGTGTCAAATCGTAAAACAGATCGCATTCCAACAGATTTATAATTCCTGTTCCTCTCACCCAACTCGAACGAGTCGCTGCTATCCGTGTTATTAGATCCCGAGAACACCCTCGTCCGTCTGTCAATCCAGAAAACGATCTCGATCGTCCGATTATTAAAGAAGCCCCCCCGGATCCTCGATAAGCAGAGCCCGTGAATAATTCGTCGTATCTGATCGACGTCGTCGGAGCAGAAGCTCCGTTTCGTCTCCGAGGCAGAAGGAAAATATCGTCAACACCAAGACGCTCTTTTCATTCTTCTCGCACTTCTCGCATCGTTTCTCACGATTTTTATTTACCAACGAGCCACCAGGGGGGTCGACGATGAAGGAGACTCTGGTCGCAAGACTCAACGGGACTCGGAGGAATTATTAAACGTTTGAACCCGGGATAAGGGTCGGAATACTCGTAATTGTGACTCGTAATCGAAATAACTTGGCTCGAAACGGGAGAGCCTGACCGTTGCATGCAAATAGACGCGGGTCGCGTTTATATTTACATAAACGGCGGGAATTTACAAACTCCATCGAATATCGGCATCAGCGAAATTTTAAGAGAGGCTTCGCTCGTAATATCGGATAAACGCGCAAACACACAGACCGCTGAATAATAACGCGGAAAACCGCTCGTGTTTATTCGTTTTCGCACGAGATCGCGCTGTCTTTGCACGATGACGTTTCAAAAGGATATATTTCTCGTTCGTTTATCTATTTCATTTTTGCTTTTCGCAAATTTTCCAAGCGAATGTGTGTGTAAAATATACGGATATTTCTAGTTTCCGTGATTAACGAAGGAGATCGGTGTAGCTCGTCGAATAAATGCCGCGGTGGTTTGGGGATGCGCCAGGAGCGTAAATACGGGGCACTAAATGATGGTATTTTAGATACAGATTTTTCTTGGAATTTTGTCAAAGTTCCAGCAAGGAAATATTTTTTAGAATTCCTATAATTAACGAAAGAAATCGATATGTTCTTCGCGTGTATAATCACAATGGTTATGATGTGATAATTCGTAAATACAACAGTAGCGTAAATACAATATACCAGAATAGAAATATCTATATTAGAAAGACACAAATTTGTTAAAAAATTAATGGAAGCTTGATTAATGAGAAATTACGAGGAATATCAACGACAGACGAAAGAAATGAATGTGGACTACGAAATAAAAATCGTGACAACTCGGTGTATAAAGTGCAATTAGGGTAAATACGTTTTATCGAAAAATCGAAAAATGTAAAGCAAAATGGCGAAAATATTTGCGAAAATATTGGCGAAATTATTTCACCCAGAACTGTCGCAGATATCTCGACTGAGTAGAAATGCGAGATGATCGGTGTATTAATTGATACTTGTTGATATTATCGCGAGATTTCGCGTGATCCAGATACGTTCCTTAATATTTAAGCGTTAGCAAATTTCTTCGTCGTCGCACGAATGAAAAATTTCTCCGCGTCTTTGCTCATTTACATCCGGGAAATTCTACTCAGGATTCAGGGAGCTCGAAGTTCCTATGTGCTCTCAGCGGTAACTGACGTGTCATAAATTCGCGCGAACAGCAGATATGGAATGGGACTGTAAGCCGATTTCGCGAAATTAAATATTCGCGAAGCGTTCGCAGAATTATTAAGATTCGATAACGCGTCGATTAATCAAATTTCGAGCGTCGCGCATTTAGATGTCTCCAATATCTCACACCCCGAATCAATAGTCTATATACTTTCGACGCGAAATTTGGAAAATTAATGCTCCATTCGAATCACTATTGACGCAATTCATTCTTCTCTAAGAAACATCACTACTAACGTAATCTACGAAAGCTTTTAGCACAAATATCGCTGCATATAATGGAGGATTGAACGATTATCGTCAGCCACGTGACAGGGTGAAGTAACACTGGTACCCTATATTTTAAATGAATATTTTATATACTTGAAAAAAGAAAATTATTCTTCATTAATACTGAATTATTTTCAAGGTAGATGAAATTCTTAACACGTCTAAAATAGTATTTAAAATCGATTTAATAAACTTTTAATTAAGTGATATATCTGCATTCGTATAAATCACTTGCTTTTCAAAGATTATCATCATTAACGTAGTCCCTTGACATATTTAGTAAACTCGATTTAAAAATTTTACAATTATTAAATACAAAATATTTGGGTACCATATATTTTAAATAAATATTCTATGTACAGGCAGCCCTCCTACAACACGACATCTTATAACACGGTTTCGTTATAACACGATTCATAAATTGCGCGAACCCTCGTACAACACGGCATTCTATAACACGGTTTCGCTCTAACACGATAAGAAAATAACGAAAACCTTTGTACAACACTCTACTTCTATATGAGCACTGACGACCAAGAAATTTATTAAATTAAAGACGCCTTAAATTAAAATAATATTTTGGTTCTTTTGCGTTGTACATACATTTATATTTTTAATAAAAACTAAATTGTTAAAGTAGAATTTAAAAAACAATTCATTTTAGTAAGTTTTCGGAACGTAACCCCATTTTTGTATTGGCTCTGGATCTCATACAACACGGTTTCACACAACACGGCATTTTCTAGGAACGCATCTACCGTGTTTTAGGAGGGTTACCTGTATTTGAAAGCTTATTATAATAGTAAGTAATACCTTTCTACGGATCGTGAATAAAATTTTCTAAAGTATTATTCGACCTGTAAATGGATAACTAAAAAAATTCAATACATAAATGAACCTACAATTGTATAATTACATAAAAATTATACAATAATTACAGCCAAAAATCGCGAGAGCCGATCGAGATTTAGAAAAAATAAGCGATGAAAGTCAAACGACGCAAAAACTTTTCGCGACTTGTCACATTCGGCACTTTCTCTCATAACCGAACGGTTTAAATCGGGGAAAAAAAAAACAAACTAATTAGAACATCGACCACTTCACTCAATTAAATTGGAAAATCGTGAAAATCTGAAGAGATTCTGAAGATATAAGCGATGAAAGTCAAACGACGTAATAGATTTCCGCGGCCTGTCACATTCGGCACTATCTCTCATAAACGACCAGTTAAAATCAGGAAAAAACCAGCAAACTATTTAAAACACAGACCATTCCACGTAATTAGATTGAAAAATCGAGAAAATCTGAAGAAATTCGGAAAATATAAGCCACGAAAGTCAAACGATGCAAAAACTTTTCGCGGCCTGTCATATTCGACACTCTCTTTTATAAACGATCAGTTAAAATCGGGAAAAAACCGGCAAACTAATTAGAACACCGACCACTTCACTCAATTAAATTGGAAAATCGTGAAAATCTGAAGAGATTCTGAAGATATAAGCGATGAAAGTCAAACGACGTAATAGATTTTCGCGGCCTGTCACATTCGGCACTATCTTTCATATACGATGGGTTAAAATCGGGAAAAAACCGGCAAAGTAATTAAAACACAGATCACTCCACGTAATTAGATTGAAAAATCGTGAAAATCTGATGAAATTCGGAAAATATAAGCCATGAAAGTCAAACGACGTAATAGATTTCCGCGGCCTGTCACATTCGGCACTATCTTTCATAAACGATGGGTTAAAATCAGGAAGAAACCGGCAAACTAATTAAAACACAGACCACTTCACTCAATTAGATTGCAAAATCGTGAAAATCTGAAGAGATTCTGAAGATATAAGCGATGAAAGTCAAACGACGTAATAGATTTCCGCGGCCTGTCACATTCGGCACTATCTTTCATAAGCGATCGGTTAAAATCGGGAAAAAACCGGCAAACTAATTAAAACACAGATCACTCCTCGTAATTAGATTGAAAAATCGTGAAAATCTGAAGAAATTCGGAAAATATAAGCCATGAAAGTCAAACGACGCAAAAACTTTTCGGCGGCCTATCACATTCGGCACTATCCTTCATAACCGATAGGTTAAAATGGGAAAAAAACCGGTAAACTAATTAAAACATAGGCCACTGCGCGTAATTTAATTCGAAAATCGTGAAAATCTGAAGAAATTCGGAAAATATAAGCGATGAAGTTCAAACGACGTAATAGATTTCTGCGACCTGTCTTATTCGGTACTATGTTTCATACACAATTGGTCGAAATGGAGAAGAAACCGGTAAACTAATTAAAGCAGTCTATTCAACGCAAGTACGGCCGAAAATCAGCAGGGGTAGTCGAGATTTAGAAAAAATAAACGAGGAAATTGAAAACTACGCAATAACTTTTCGTGATTTCACCTTGTCAAAATTGAAGGAAAATTGAGAAAACAATTAAATCAAGTACGTCAATGTCTAGGAAAAATCGGTAATGTGTTAAAAGTATTGTGACGCCTAAGTACTGTATTGCAATATATGCCGAAGGTATAGAAATAGAAAGACGCCGGAGCGGAGATGTTGCTTTATAAAACGACGAGGCTCGACTGACGGTTTCTGTAACGGTTCTAGATGACGGTTATAACGGTTTTCTTTTTTGTCACTACCACGTGATCGAACTCTCTGGAAAAATCCTTGGACTTCGCTCTCCCCTTCGCTTAGCAACAACTCACACGCGCCTATGTATATACGTAGCAAGCAAACTATTAACCCCTTAGCTAACGGTTTAAGATTCGATGGCACGTACCACACTGAAACAGCGAAGTTACACAGTCGCACGTCGAACGATATCGTCCGAATACGAGGAAGAATATACGCAACTGTGGAGTCTCAACTTGCCTGGGTAGAAAAACATCGACGCGTATTATTGGCAACCGATCGAATTTCATGCGAACGCGGCGAGGAATAACGCTCGACTGAGACGAGGAAACGTCGTGGAAGATTAACCTTGAGCCTGACCAGTGATGTTTACGTTCGGCCCTATGGTTAGGCTATTCGCTCTTACAGCACGGCACCCTATAACACGGTTTCGCTCTAACACGATAAGAAAATTGCGAAAACCTTTACACAGCACTGTACTTCTACATGAGCACTGACGACGAAGAAGTTTATTAAATTAAAGTTGCGTTAAATTAAAATAATATTTTTATTTTTTTTTTTTTTGCGTTGTACATACATTTATATTTTTAATAAACATTAAGTTGTCAATGCAGAATTCAAAAAAACATTTATTTTTAGTAAGTTTTCGGAACGTAACCCCCCTTTTTGTATTGGCTCTGGGTCTCATACAACACGGTTTCACACAACACGGCATTTTTTAGGAACCTATCTACCGTGTTATAGGAGGGTTAGCTGTATTTAAAAAAGAAAATTATTTTTCCTTAATACTAAATAATTTTCAAAGTAATTCACATTCTTGACACCTCTAAAATAGTATTTAAAATCAATTTAATAAACTTTTAATTAAGTGATATATCTGCATTCGTATAAATCACTTGCCTTTCAAAGATTATCATTATTAACGTAGTCCCTTGACATATTTAGTAAACTCGATTTAAAAATTTTACAATTATTAAACACAAAATATTTGGGTACCTTATATTTTAAATAAATATTCTATGTACTTAAAAAAAAAAATTATTTTTCATTAATATTAAATTACTTTCAAAGTAACTCACGTTCTTGACACCTCTAAAATAATATTGCAATCAATTTAACTAATTTATAATTAAATGACATCTGCAGTCGTATAAATCACTTGTCTTTTAAAGATTATCATTATTAACGTAGTCCCTTGATGTAGTAAACTCCATCTAAAAATCTTACAATTCTCGATATTGAAATTTTCACGACATATGTCAAACAGAAAATATTCGTGGACCCGTACAAGAAAACTGAGTCGTCAGTGTGTTCGATTAGAATTTGAATTAGAATTAGAATAAGCCATAGAATTATAATAAGTAACAGCTCATCTGTTCGCTTCTAAATATATCATTACTTATATCAATCAGTCAATACAGCTTTCGTGTGTCCTCTCTCCACCCCCCTTCTGTAACTCCACATATTCAAAATTAAGAATCTATTCATAACAGTCTATACATATTCCAATCTGAAACTTTCCAAATTGTTTCCATTTTCGTATGCTGTTATATACACTCTCAGCTAAAACTTCCGAAAATTGAGTTTATTCGTATCACCATTCACAATTAGCGTATCTTACCAAATCCAGCTTTGACGTGCCAAGCTCGATCTGGGTATCTCCGATACCCCGTACCTCGGATCGATACTCTCCACACAACCGAAACAAAATTTCCGAAATTAGTAGTCTATTCATATCTCGACCCCGCGAATCGCCTGTCTTTCAAAAATTACCATCGCGCGTACACTCTGGCAAAGTTAGTATCGGTGACACGACAAACTCGATCTAGCTATCTCCAGTACCCCCAACACTTCGAATCAATATTCCACGCACTCCCCAGCAAACTTTTCCAAATTACCAGCACACGCGTATCACCGTCCACGCGTGCCACTTCGCTGCCAAAAACCATCGCTGCCAACGTATCCCGCGAAAACTTCTGACACAAATATCGCCTCGTACAGTGAAGGGTGGAACGATTATCGTTAGCACTCGTGACATGGGAAACTCGGCGAGATTAATCCGTCGGAAATGACGAAAACGTATTATAATCGTGGATGCGAGATCGTTCCTCCATAACGTGTTCTCGTCACTTTATAATTCTCCTTTTGCAGCCACGTTACGGGCCGTCGCTTTGTGCACGAAAATGAATCCCATCGGTATTGCTTTTGGCCCGGGGGTTGCAGATATACGATTACGTACTCTCAAAGGGTCGAACGAGGAGGGAAGAAACGACGACGCGGAAAGCGACGAGCGAACGACGAGAGGGATATATTTCGAGTGTTTCGATAAATAGAAAAATTCACCTTTGCTACCGGTTCGACTGCACTGGGCGCGAAAGTGGGTATGAAAAATCGCTAGTCGATGGAAGTTAATGAGTTAGTTTGTTACTGATCGACGAGCTTCGTTGGAAATTAAATCGTAGGTTACCTTCCCGCTTTGATCAGATAATATTTGTATTTTTGGGAAATAAAGTAGTCATACTTAAAATAATTTTCTCGAAGAATAATAAATTGGCTGAGATAATCTATATGTGGGATCGGGGTGGGTGGATGGGCTAAAGTAATGTTGTTTTACTGCTTCTTAAAATATAATAAATTTATGCTTATATTATCGGCTACGAAACTAGAGACCCGCTACGGGTACACTCGACTTTTACTTCTTAGACACTATCTTGAGGACCGTGAAGGACTGGTCTGCCCGCACCCTTGCACCCTTATTTAAGCATTCACTCTGTCCTCATCTATACCCACGTTCTCTCTTCTCAATCAATCGGTCACGTATTCTAAACAGTCAGGCGTATTCATAAACTTTCACTCTAACATAAACATTCATTGCAATCGATCCTCTTGCACGCGGTCTCTTTCGTTCTAAGCCCAAACACTCTTATCATTCTTCCAGGGCCGTACTTATTCCAATCCCACATATATATAAAATGTTTCTGTGATTCGTGATACAGGTGATATATATGTACTTCATGATTTTATGAACGGATACAATTGGACAGGAACGAAAAAATTACAGGTTATTTCCAATTTTCAAAATAATAATTCAAAATAAACCACTGTGGCTGTGATCTGAGGAACAGGGGGTTGAAACAATTACAATTGTGGTAGTGGTTACATAGATTTTTAAGTATATATGTGTTGGGAAGAGTGGAACGAGTATGCATGAGATTCCAGTATGTAATGAATTCAGGTTATTATGATAAATGAGTATGCGTGTAATGATTGAAGTGTGTATGAATTGTGTATGTCAATGTGATGTACGAAGAAGAAAGAAAAAAAGAGAGTGATTTCGGATACGTTAGTTGCAATTGAGTTATAATAGTGAGAAGTCCTGAGATAGAATAATTGTGAGAAATTAATTATACTTAAACGTTATATTTGTGTCTTATAATCTTTCTAATTAAATAAAGAATTGTTCCCGTTGTTATTAAATTTCATCCACTACTAACAACAATAGCATAATTTTTCTAATATTTATCTCATATTAAAATAAACTGCACACAGTATGAATGTCATAATAGTCGCGAAACAGAGTATTTCTCTTAATTTTTGTGCGGAGTAACAATTAAAAATGCAGAATAACCGCCATCTTCTTTTGGAGGAGGTCATATACATAGGTTCATTTGAAAAATTGTAAATTTTTGTAATATTAGATTTCTAAATTTTAGAGAAAGCTTATGTTCCTTCAATTTCGCTAGTTTAATAAACCGTGACCTTCGAAGCCGTAAGATTCTTTTTCTGATAGGAACGTTATTATTGTATATAACCTACTAATCGTTTCATCGATTTCAAACGCACTTTAAACCCTCATCCAAACCGGAGGAAACGGACAGAGAAACGTACAGGATTGATGCACCGCTGGATTACCAAACCAAACCACAATCTCGAACAGGCAACCGCTAGGGGAAATCTTCTTGCGGAAAAGATGCCATAAATCACGTCCATGGAGAATCACGCGGAATTTCTACCACGCTATGACACTGCAACGTACCACTAACTACCATCATCGTCTTATTCACCGATTCAACCGAACCAATCCACAACCCTATTCCTGCACTTAAACTCCAGTAGTTACCTGTCTAATCTCAGGTAACCTCGAAACTCATATATACAGTATTGTTAAAGATTGCACTTAGAACTCCTCTTCTATGAATTCGATCGCTGAATTGTCGAAAGATTCTTAATGTACGTGACGTAGAATTAGATTTAGCCTAATTGAACGCTGTCAACTCGATTCGCTAAACTTCAGTGGAAAACACCCCTTTCTATAGTGATCGAATATTTTAGTAGGTTCTGGACTATTATTTCGGAAGTTGGAAGCCCAAATATTCTGGAAGGTACTCGATTACTATTTTCCGGAAATTACAATCGCTCTTGTTACTAGGCCGAATACAGGGTGGATATGAGAAACTCGAAAACACCCCTTTTTATAGTAATCAGTCGCGATTATTCTTTGCCCAAATATTCTGGAAGGTGCTCGATTACTATTTCCCAGAAGTTACTCTTGTTGCTAGGCCGAATACGGGGTGGATATGAGAAACTCGAAAACACCCCTTTTTATAGTAATCAGTCGCGATTAATTCTTTGCCCAAATATTCTAGTAGGTTCTGGATTATTATTTCGGAAATTGGAAGCCTGAATATTCTGGAAGGTGCTCGATTACTATTTTCCGGAAATTACAATCGCTCTTGTTACTAGGCCGAATACAGGGTGGATATGAGAAACTCGAAAACACCCCTTTTTATAGTAATCAGTCGCGATTATTCTTTGCCCGAATATTCTAGTAGGTTCTGGATTACTATTCCGGAAATTGGAAGCCTGAATACTCTGGAAGGTGCTCGATTACTATTTTCCGGAAACTCCAATCGCTCTTGTTACTAGGCCAAGTACAGGGTGGATACGAGAAACTCGTAACAGTATGAAGAACACTAAAACCAATTTCAACACTGTTGACTATGTAATTCGCAGTGCAATTTAGACGCAAACATTGAAAACTCGTCTTACGTAACACCATCTAATCCAGAAATTCCTAAATATTCTCCACTCTAAGCGTCTAGATTCTCAAAATATTCGTAAACATCGTAGAACAAGAAAACCCCTAACTCACGGTATCATGAACCTCCATTTCATTTACCAGTTCGAAACCTTAAACTACCCACGAATTTCGATACCAGTTTCGATACGACCAAGCAGGAAGCCCTCGCAATGTTACGAACCAAGGCAACCACTCTCGACTCGACTGCGAAGACCACGGATCCGAAACCTGTTAAAGAAAAGACACCACCATGTAAACCACGATCTGGATGCTGCACGATTCCTAACACGCGACACGCAAAGCGGCGTTAAACATCATCGATAAACAGGGGTTGGACGCGGGGGTAGATGAGCGTTTCAACCGGCTGTAACTGAGAAATCATCCCCGCGTTGCTCCAGTCAATATTTACTTGCGTCTTGTTACGAATAAAGCCGATGTTTACGGAGCGTCAACATAAAAGGAGACGCGTATGAATTCATCGCTCTACGTGTCTCACTCTCTCTCCAATTTCTCCCTCTTCCTCTGTCCCTTTCTTGCTCCCTCGTTCTGTCTGTTTCTCTTTTTCCTTCCTTGTTTTTTAGGTCTTTTCCTCCCTTTTTTCCTCGTCCACAGTGTATGCAGATGGAAGAATAAGAAGAGGAAGACGAAGGTGAAACGAGGCCGCGTATCTCGCGCTCACAGACACGGAGGGCATGAAAAACGCATCGCGCTTCGCCCGGAAGCGACGCGAAATAAAAAAGGAGCAATGTGTGTTGACAAACATGCGCGTCCCGCTGTTGAAGACGCTTCAATCGGCCGAGCAGAGGGGCCTGAATTATTCACCGGGACCGATTAATTATTAAAGGCGACTGTTTCCGGGTGAGAAAGTGGCGTCCCGAGAAGAGGTAACAAGCGGGGGTGAGAATCCAGGGGTGAGTCGATCGTCGAAATTTTATTAAAGCGCTGCCCGTCATCCGTGCATCGTTTTAAGTATTTAGGGTCCCGAGGAGATTCTTTATGTGGGGCGAACGAGTCGTCGTTTCAAGTTTTCCGGGTTTGGTTATACCTCGATAGGGGTTGCGGTGATGGAACCATGGTGGAGAAATATGGGGTTCATTTCCAGTGAGAATTGGAGAATTTATAAATTTGAAGAAATAATTTTTGCAATGGCGTAGGATTTCTAGCTAGATTAATCGTATGCAGACCGAGATCTGCGCGTCTAATGAACAACAACACCCTTTTAATAATAAAACTGGTTTATTTAATTAACATATTATACTAAGTTCCTCTCAATTCTAACTCACAAACACACGATCACTAAGTCTCGACTACACACGATCTGTCGCGCCAGCACCCTTGCACCCTTACTCAAAGTCAAAACTCTCTCTTTCCATAGACAGGCTTTCTCTCTCAATCACTCGACCCAGTCATAAATATGTCATCCGTTCGCACGCATTCTACGCATCATCCTAAGTCGAAGATGATGTCACTGTTTATTATTCCCCAGATAGAGTTCTTCGCTGCTCATCACTCCAATAGTATTAGGCAATCTAGGATTCGTTTCAGAAGCAACCCCTGTTAATTTTATTGATTTTTATAGTAATAAAAATTAATATTAACCACTTCGGTATGTCACACATAGTGCCAGAATTCATAGTGCGCACGATACACTGTGCTGTGTATCGATGACTAATCCGTTTTGCTCTTTTACAGATCCGTGATGAGGCAATCTTTGAAGCACTGCAAGCTTGTTTATATTACAGGCAGCTTTATTTGTAATTTAAATCAGCAGAGCATATGTTTTTATTACGATATTTCTAAATGTTCACAATTTTATTTCGATAAATGAGAAATTAGAAAATTTAATTCAAAATTATTGTTTTAATCCGTTATGGGTCTATGACTTGCAAAAATTAAAACGAAACATAGAAAATAAAAGACGAAAAATCTCGGAAATAACTTTATTATATTATTACTTACATGAATCAAAATCATAGTATAACTTTCACTAAGGGTTTGTGAAAAGGTCATTGATTCGAAGTAACTTACTGAACGTACACACTGCAACTGCAGAACCGAAGTAAAAGTTCTTGACCGTCAGCTAAAGTCATTGTTCGACTGTTCGCGTTCATTTCTGACAGTCGATTATAGTCGACGCTCGTACCGAAGTGGTTAATTTATAATAATATAAATAATATTAATTATATTAACCCTTTGCACTCGAGAGGTGCCGCTCAGTCACCATTTAATCAGATTCCAAAGATCGTTGTTAATCAATATCACGAATTTAAAAATGCCCAACGACGCGTGGAATATCTAGGTAAATAATTCTACGTCTTCCAATTAATTTGCATTTCTTATATACTGTTTTGAAAATATCGACAACATTATGGCAGAAAGTCTTCGAATTACTATTTTCCTGTAACGAAAAAATCGCCGAGTGCAAAGGGTTAATAATTTTAATGTAATAAACAATAATATTAATTTTATAGTAATCAGGATTGTCATAAAGGTAAAGTAACGTGAGATATAGTGTCAATATATGATTCCTATCTGGCACTATCTTCTCTCACAGTTTGTTAAGTTTTATGACAAATACTGCTAACAGTGAACGACGAGTATTTTGCTGAATATTTGTTGGAAAGAGGAAGAAGAAATAATAAATGTCAAATTAAATGTAAATTAAACAAACACAATACGTGTAAAATAAAATAAAATGAAGTTTATTAGAAACACGATGGTTGAACATTAATTTCGTGAGTAGTAACTACTTTAATTTACATTTGGCGAGTTGCCAATTCTCAAGTGAGTTCATTGGATATTCCAAGCACTTGGAACATAACGAATTACAAAATGGTCGCAATTGGAAAAGCTTTTAGCAAACACAAGTGCTCTCTCTCTCTCTAACAATCCATCGTATAAATATCCAACCAAACCTCATAATCGAAGAGCGAAGGAAAGAGGAAGAAGATGAGAATTTCGTAAAATTCATCCGGCAGATATCACCTTCTGCATAGAAACACAATGACACCCGATTATCATTTCCCCTGTTCGGCAAGATTTCCATCTTTCGAAGCCCGGACGCGAGTCGCGCTGAAATTCTGAGATATGTTCTTTCATACGTAACAGCAGGATATTTCATATCTTCCCATGCTCTCTACGAAACGTCAGATTTCCCTTTGTTGCGCGAGATCTGCATTCGAAAAGGAACGTAATATAATACAAAAGCGTTACATTTTCACAGACAGGATATGGAAACAAGGATCCCTTGAGAAGCCATCTTTCTCGCATCTTTTCCAAGCTTCGTAATTACCTTCGCGAAACCATAGAAACATCGAGAACCGATTACGAGCGACCTCGAGCCGTCTTCAGTGCCTCGAACAGGTTGTTTCGTTGCAAATGACACGGAGGATCAGTTCCGATTTTACGAATATGACCACTGATCTTTGAGAAAATTGACCGTTTAAATTCAGTTGTTTAAAAGCAGACATTTCGAGAGACATAAATCTAGCAAATAATTCGAATATCTTTTTATAAAGGCACACAGAAGGAATTATTAATATTTATATAGATCAAAATTATAATTTTGGTAAGCTACTAGATGTTAAAAATATGTAGGAACATATCTGTTAATGCGGAAAAGGAAAGCTTAGATATTTCCACTTCTAGGGACATTTTGAGAGATGTAAATCTAGCAAATAATTCAAATATCTTTTTACAAAGGCACACAGAAAGAATTATTAATATTTATATAGATCAAAATTATAATTTTGGTAAGCTATTCTATGTTAAAAATATGTAGAAACGCATCCGTTAATATGGAAAAGGAAAGCTTAGGTATTTCCACTTCTAGGGACAACGGGAGTCCCGAGTGAATGGAAGCCTAGTTCATGTCTTTACGATCAGTTCCCCATGACTTGCAGATAAGCGGATCATTTCGAATGCTTGGGCTAACCCCTGAAAAACACAGTTCATTTGCGACTAGACTACGTGACAGAGCTTTTCCAAGACGAGACGCCGTGTCTTTTATGCCAGGCCCCCCTCGCGTAAATAAAGATTAATACCTTCTGTTAACAGTATAGTGCTTTGATTTCTTAAATACCCACGACAACCGTACAAATATATTTCCAATAAATTTTTAATCAAAATTTTTATTTAAATATATTCGATTGGTCCCAAGATAGTGTCAACTATTTTATCCGAAGATACTCATTCTCCAATTACAAAGAATTAATATCCGAGTATTAACAGAAAGTTCACGCAATACACATATGCATGATTTAAAATTTAATGTGAGTGATAGTTGCATTATGAATGAAGGTATAGCATCGCGTGAACGTTTACATTCACAGATGATCATCGATTCGGCTAGATTAGCAAATCGATAATAATGTTCACGTAATGAAAGCAATGTTCACGTACAAACGTGTACGATGCTAATAGGCGTGATAGTTGAATTATTAATGAAGATACGACACTGCTGCTTATAGTTACCACTGACTCGGTAAAATTAGCGAGTATATAATAACCGAAAGCGAAGTTCACATACATGCTGTGTGACGTATACAAATTACGAATTACACTTGATTAATGTCCACTCGGAAAAGCTAGGAAATGAAAGAACGCACTGTGTCATACTAACGATTGCTATTTCTTTGCACATGAAAATTCGATGAAAATGATTTTTCTGAAGACCCTTGGCTCCAGTTAAATGTCCCAATTGATATTGATACTTTTTCCAATTTTCTGAACAATCGATATAGATTTTTCCCAAGCACTCATCCCCCAATTTTTCTTTAGGATGGCACGGGAACTCTTTTCTGAAGACTCTTGGCTCGAGTTAGCCGTCCCAATGGATATTCCCTGCAATTTTCTAATCACTCGATAAAGATTTCTTCCAAGCACTCATCGTCTAATTTTCATCAAGGTTATCGCGAGAACTCTTTTCTAAAAACCCTTGGCTTAAGTTAAGTGTCCTAATTGATATATCTCTCAATTTTCTAAACACTGGAAACAGATTTCTACCAAGTACTCATCCCCTAATTATTATCTAGGGTGTCGTAAGAACTCTTTTTTGAAAACCCTTAGTCCGAGTTAGGCGTCGCAATTGATATTCCTTCCAATTTTCTAAACACTCGACACAAACTTCTCCCAAGCGTTCATCCCCTAATTTCTCAACAGGATACCGCGAGAACTGCCAAAACAAATTCCAACGGGGTCGCAGTGAAAAATTAGTAAGTCTCCCGCAGATGGCGCGAACTTAAAGCGCAGATGCGACGAATTGACAGGAACACGTACGAGTATTGTGGCGCATTTGCAATTCCGAAAGTTCGCCGCTGGTCCGCGTGCTTATGTATGCACACCCTGAGAACTCAGCCGTCTTAAAAGCGAACTTCCACAGGCGCCGCCCTTCGTTCCCTCGACTTGCAGTTTAAAAGAAATTATATTGGACCCTGACTCCTTCGGCAAACGCTCGTCCGTGACCGATCTTCACTGCTCTCTGTCTGCTTTCGCTGTATGTTGATTAAATTCTTACGATCATCCTTCTGGCCGTTTCCCCGGGGTTGCGTCCGAGGGAACGCGGAGGATCGATTTATCGAACTGAGAATTGTTTTAACGAGATGGGGTTGGGAGGCAGTTCGGGATAACGATTGCAGAGGAACGAGATAGGGGTGAAATTTGAGCGAGAAGAAAGGAATTCTTAGAGCAAACTGTTTTATAGGACAGCATTCTAATTGTGTCTCTGATTTTCTTCGATCGATACGGGTAAATTGGAGGAAGAAATATTCCATGAAGTATCACGGTTGGTTAACGTTGAATCTATCATGGTCAAATGGCCGGTGAATAAAAACGAAGTAAAACGTTGGAATAATTAAATAACGAGAGACATTGCAAAATTAATTTCCGTATACGCGGAAAGAGATCGCAAAGACGAGTGGTAAAACGAAAACGATAACCTTGAATCTGAATTTTTAATGTAAGCTTTAAAAATGGTCATGTAGGTCATAGCAGGGTAGATTAATAAGTCAGGATATGATTTAATTATGAAAAATATGGAGAAAGCATTTCAATTTAGTCGGTCATCCTACATCTGCTTTATTCGAGATAAAATTATATAAAGGTTTCAAGAATTGTATAAATTTTGCATGTATTAAAATAGGATAAATGTAATTTTAGCTGCGCGACAAGTGTAGAGTATATTCTTTGTCCAATTTGCATGAAAAACTCATGATAAGTAAGGCTTATCGTTACAGCGCAAGGAATTAACCTTCTTGAAAACCATGCGACTTGAATATCACGGTATTATATTATTTTATCATTATAATTTACAGTACTTTATTAACTACTGTATTACTTTACCATTTAGTACGTACAATGTACCCCGTTAGAACATTATTATTCTATCATTTTCTATACAGTACTATGTATATTATTTTATCATTTACTATAGCTAAAGTATTATAATATATTCTATCACTGTTTCGCCACTCATTATTAGTAATTTATTCAAACCACTCACTTATATTTAATTTCCCAATTAAGACAGTAAACCAGAATCAATGCTAATTTTTATACTAATTTTTAGGAAATAATACTTATTCGAAGAACAATAAAATACCCGGTGAAAGGGAAAAATTGGATATCCACAATCCACTGATTATTATTTAAAATTACACAAGAAATGGATATTAAAATTTGAAAATTTCTCGCAATTTCGATTTCAAAAATTGAAATGTATGCTTAATACCAATTCAGTCTACACGTTTGCGTATAACCTTATGTTTGATTTCCCAATTAGGAGAATAAATTATAATCAATGCTAATCTTTATACTAATTTTTAGGAAATAATACTTCGAAGAACAATAAAATACCCGGTGAAAGGGAAAAATTGGATATCCACAATCCACTGACTATTATTTAAAATTACACAAGAAATGGATATTAAAATTTGAAAACTTCTCGTTATTTCGATTTCAAAAATTGAAATGTATGTTTCATTCCAATTCAGTCTGCACGTTTGCGTATAACCATTCTAGTCTATTATAACGAATGAAGTGATAAAGTACGCTGTTCAGGAGATTGCAATGTACAAATCATGAGAATCGGTCAATCAGATGGGAACAGAATTCGGATTCAGAAGCTTCGTTTATCAGTTGAATCCTGGAACAATTGAACTACCTGGGCTACCTATGAATTATTTCTCTCTAAACCTAATAATCAGAATTAAGCTATTATAGTCGAATGAAAGCAGTGATTCAAGCCGGATATGCACTTTTCTCGTTTAGTTTATAAAGCTATTAAACTGCGAATGAATTTGCATGATAGGTGCACCCGGTACACGATATTATAAACATTGTCATATAACGAGTATCAATTTAAATACAAACGATCTACCACTTTCTAAAACTTCCTGATCAGTGCGCGGGTAGGGTACGAACAGACGTAACTCCCGAGTTCAAATTCAGACTAGTACTAGTTTATTTTGCTGTAGGTTTGGGTATTTATAATAGTTTTGGCTGGAGGAGAGGTTATTGATATTACTGTGTCACGGGTCCAAGGGATGGTTATCTTGTAGTTACAGTTTCAGTGATTCATTAGGGCTGTGTCAAAGGTCTGGGACTACAGGTCAGCTATCTTGTGGTGCGTCACGATGTGCCACAGGGGTAACGTCTGAGGCCCCGGTATGTTTGTCAACTGCGTCACATTTTCGTCGCTAACTAGCTTCATTTTTCAGCCCTGACCCACCCGTCTGCGAGTCATGGGGGGTGGTCATAGAGACATAAACCAGGCCCCCATTGACTCGGGACCCTTGCAGTCGCCTTTTTCGTCGGCAGAGATGCATCCCTATATATCTACCAATTATATACATATAATTGCCTACAACTGCCACGCTGTCAATCGTATTTCCACTCTTCCACTAATTCGATCTACGTGGAATGCTATGGAACAAATAATCGCTATGTTCATCGCGAAATTCAGATCGGTTGACCTATTTTCAATCTCCCGTGAATTCCATCTCGCCAGTCAGCCTCGTTAAACGCACGACGAATAAAAGTACGAAGTAATTGTTAACTACAATTCAATTTACACGATTCATACACCCAGCAGAGGATATTACAAATAACAAAGGACGGTGAATTCATAATATTTAAAATTTTCTCTTTTAATTACTGTTTTAATTAGGAATCCTTTAGTTAATTCGATCTCCACGTTGTTGGAGAAACAATTGCGATATTTACCAGGAAATAAGCTGACCTATATTCAATCTGCTAAAGACGTCTTTGTTCAACTTGCCAGCGAGATGAAATTAAATTCCAAGCAAAAATTATTTTGTCTGATGTATTAAATCATCGGTGGACGTTATGAATCATTTTGCTGCAAGGATTACTTCCACAGACCGCCATAATTATTATACGAATCAGTATACGAAATTACAACGAGTGGCAGCAGAATCATAATTTATAGACTTCACTATTATTATTATTATTATAATTGAATTTTATTTTGGCAAAAATCCGTGGAAAAGTTTGGATCGCAAAACGGTGAATTTAATTCGCAAAGATGCGAATCTGTTAGAGTCTGTAAGAGGTCGAAATTGGACGAAACAGTAGAAACCTACGATTACCCTGAAAATTCTTCGTGGTAAAATGAACCGTTCATCCACTCTGGCATCAATCGAATCGACGTATCAGCTAACAACTGATCGCCTCATTTACCAACGAAGTCCAGACCAGTCGACCTATTTTCAATCTGCACATACAGTTGCATCTCGCGCGATGCACATCGGATGATCCGCGTGGCGTCAAACAATTCGGTTAACCCGGAGCAACGTGGCAAGGTAATCGTTCCCGAGCAAGTTCGTCTTTCACTGCGAGTCCATCCATCCATTGTTGCGTAATCTCCCGAAACGGCGGTTTAGGTGAACAATCGCACGGCGCCGTTGGAACAATAAATATCGAAGCTTCGAGCGTCCCTGTTCGCTCTGTTTGCCGATCCGTTTAAGACGGCCGCGATTAACGATCACGTGCCAACCGACTATTAAGTCCACCCACGTTGCGGAATCCCGAATGTTTATCGAAACGCATTTTTCATACCATTACCCCCCGGCCCGGGCACGGATAATTGCCGGGATAATTGGATCCGCGAGTAAACTTTTCAATCCGAGTCCAAAAACCATTAGAATCCGCACGCTAACGAACTGCGAGTTTATTCCGTTGCAAACGGGGAACCGTGCAACTCTGGAAGCGATAAATTCTTCCAAGGTGCTCCCAACAACTTCTTGCTTCTTACGGATCTTCTTTCGCGAGGGGTTATCTATCGAGAAATGGGTTGTTTTTTACCCCGGGAAAAGGAGCGACGAGTATGCGCCGTAACGAGCGCTTTTTACCCAGCTCCGGTTCATAGAGTCAAGCATTCTTGTCAAGTTGTTATATCTCTCCAATTTCTTACGGATGATTAGAGACTGCTGTATCGGTTCTTTGTCCGCTTTTTGCGCCAGCTGCATCGCGTATGTGTCGCTGCGCTTGTATCGGATCGCGAGTATCCCCCGATGCATCGAATGTTGTCCTATGTCGAGTGGACCACCCCTAACTCGAAACTCGATTACCCTCGTAACCAGTGGACGGATGACAATTTTTGTCCTCGCGGATATCTGTGATTTCCAAGCACCTTTCAAACGATGACACTCCAATTCTCAGCTTTTTTTTTAAAATCAATTTTTCAAGTCACGTTCGTCCTTTTCGTGCACGACCCTGCAATTCTTCCGTTCGCCAGACATGACAGTATGATAGACGAGTTCAACGATTTTTAATTAGATAGTCGATCTTCGAAATACCATAATCGAAAATTGACAAGTCCACGAGATATTTTTCCAATTTCTAGAAAATATTTCTTAAGCTGACTGATTCGAAGAGCATTTTTAATTCTTGGAATTTCTTGGAATTGTATGTTAATTCGATATCGACTGGGCTAATGGAAAAATCTGAAAACTAAATGTTCTCTAACTGAAAAATATTACGACTCGATAAAAGGGCGTTGCGCTATTGACCGGTTTTACAATAGATGGAATTTTTTGCGCTCTATACATTTTTTCGTCAGATACGATTTTAAATCGAATTGATAACCTGTTTGTTCCGTCACGTTCATTTTTCCAACACCGCTCTCTCTACACTGCCGTTACTCGAAAACTGGTAATCCACGATAAAACTATGTAACGAACAATAACTTTCTGGCGTTGAAATTCAAACAACCACTGCAAAAGCTCGAGTTGTATCATAGTAATAGAGTATATTTCGACAACAGTTTCGCGTTACGGCATGTGGTATATTGTTCCAAGACTCGACCTGTTTCATAAATTCCTAACCTACAGTAAACGTTAAACGTAAAATTAGCTTAACAAATTAACGGATCAGAATAAAATTTCTACCAATGCAATGCGTTTCATTTACTTTTAAAAGGAAAGAAATTCCAATTCCCAATTCATAAATTAATTCCTCGACAATTTTTTCGTCACAGAGAAGTAGCAACTCAAAAATTTCCTCATATATAATTAACGTATAATTAAAGTATAATTACAATATAAATCCAAATTAAGATATAATAAATTAACGTACAGAACTATTTTATGTCAATATTATATATAATTATGTAAAATCTATTTGAAACGATGAAGTATCCAAAAAATTATCAAAATAAATAAAAAAAAATCCGTCGTTATTTAAACCTTGTCTATAACAATTACGATGGATTTCAAAATTTCTATCTTTCCCATAAAAATACCTGCAATGAAAATATAAATGGACAAATACTAATTTCTCACCCTTTATATCCCCCAAAACAAAAGGCTGAGAATTATAAGATTTCCCTTGGAAAGATTTCAGCTTATTCCTCGACACACCGAACGATTAATCCTAAATTCGAAATCCTACGTGGATTTTATCAAGATTCGTGGTTTGAAAGCCACGAGGAGCCGTTCGTTTCCACACGACGCCAGGCCACGTTCCGATCGCGATACCAGCTTATCCAATTTCCCGTGGCAATTCGGATCAGTTGCCCATTATCATCGACCCCTGACACGTCTAGACTTATAGAGGATTTCGGTTACTTCTGCTTTTCAACGCGTCGTGAAATCCGAATGGCGTTCGTGGGTCGACCCATTTGTTAGGGCGTCGGGACGTTTCGATTCTGCTGGATTGGACCGCCGCCCACGTACACCGTGGTTCATTAATATTTTCCCGATGCCGGGAACATTGATGAAGAACCCTCGATTATCCCCGCGACAGCCGGGAAATGGTTCCATGGATAATTTCGTGAAACGACAGAAACTCTTCGAGGTAATTGGCACCTCTCTGCGATAGACGTGTCCACGAATCGTGCTAAACATCCAATATGAATATTTATCGATCTTTCTCGCTTCAGCGTGGTAAGTGCAAAATCGCACTGGTCGAAATTTAATTTCACTCGAAATTTTAGATACGAAATCGTATATTTTTACATCGCTGGGATGATACCTCTGAGACGATTAAACGAAGCCATTTACCTCTGTTCGCGAACTCGATGTGATAATTTGAAGATTGAGAAACATTCGTACAACACTGGCTACTTTGCTAGCCGCTGTCACACTGATGTGACTTTTCTCGCCAACGGTTATCAGCCGCTGTCACATAGACGTGACATCTTTTCGCCACTGGTGATATTCTTTTTCGACTTTCGCTTTTATAAGTACACATATTGTTCCAGAGCGACAGTTGCATCTATTTTAATCCCATCCCGATTTGTCAGATGGCCTTTTGTTACAATTTTTCTGTACTACAAGTTTTCCTACAAGTTCCTCAGATGACTTCTTTTCAGCCACGCATAGTACGAGAGCCGCATATAGGTGGCGTCAACGTGACGACGCCTGGGTGCTGGCACCCCCTATATCTGGCATCCAAACGATGCGTATACAAGTGCTATCTGTATACGATTATTTTATTCATCTTTAATGGGTTAACCGATTGTAGCGACCAAGTTCTCACCCTCGCAAATAGATGGATTTCTACTTGAAGGAGATTCGAGGACTTTCTCACAAGTCTACGGTAAAGCCTCGTCTTGCCTAAAAGTTCCTGTGACATCTAAGTATCCCTGATCTAAGGCAGGGCCTACTAGAAGCAAGCCTTACCGATGAGTCGCATCCCTTCCTTTTCCTGTCATCCTTCTACCTGCTACCCTATCAATAGCAACGACGACTATGAGGATACCAACAGGCCAGCACCATAGGATATCTATGTCACCGAATTATCCCCAGTCCAAGGCAGGGCCTGCTAGAAGCAAGCCTTACCGATGAGTCCACTAGCAGGCCCAGGACCAAACGCATCCCCTCCTTTTCCCATCGTCCTTCTACCTGGTACCCTATCGATAGCAACAACGACCATGGGGATACCACCAGGCCAGCATCGCAGGAACAACCGCCCATCATCAACAGGACAAAGAAGACACCATCGCACTTAGCCAACCTCTCCCTTGGAGACGGAATATTGGGAGTGGGGTATCTACCAAGACCAGGATACTTCTATTCCTACACCGATCTTTAATGGGTACCAAACTATAACGTCCACAGATTATAGTAATTTCAGCGGTACGATGAATACGAGTGAATATGTTCATTACAGTTCTTCCTTAATACGAGTTGACACCAATTTTATTCTTAAAGCAGGTGTATGTATTCGGTGATTGCAAAAAGGAAAATTCTGGGACCAGTCATTTTCACTGGGTTGATAGTTCCAGTGTTAAGACTTAGGAAAACGTATATACAGAAACCACGCGCTCTACATATTTCTGGCGTGCACTTCCGTTCAGTGACAGTACTTTGCGACCTGAACTGTCGAAACGAAAGGGTTAAGTAGTCGTGAGAGTAGTCGTCAGGTCATCTTGTATGAAAAGCGAGCCAATAAAGTAAAATTCGTACAATATTATAAACCGAACATCGTTCTCGTATTTAGACCCATAGAATACACTGACAAAGTTAAACAATGAAAATTTGGCATTATTCGCAGTTCCCAATGAAGAATGCAGCTAGCTTAATCGACTTATTCCCAGCAATTGTGCGAAGCCAAACAGAGGGTGCAGTTGACAGAACCAATTTCATTAAAATTTCAAGCTGATCGAACTGTAATTAATATATTCGCGATCCTAATTATTATCTCACTCGTATGATCCATTACAGGATTCGTTTGTACCAAAAGCTGCGAGGTCGAATTCACACGCGGTCCGGTTTTCGGCTCGTTCTCGAATTTACCTTGCCATATTTCGAACACTGAAAACAAACGTTCATTCGGACGGAAAAATAGAGCAGAAAACGAGAGTAGAAATAACGAGGCAACGGGCGACAAGTGTAATTCGAGGACTCGCCCGTGTCCTCTGCCATCGAAATAGCCGGGGTTCCTCTGGTTCACCTGAAAAATCGCGAACGCCGATCGGTTATCGTTCAAACGAGCTCGTCGCGAATTAATAACAGCGGCGCTTTTAACCACAGATAAAAAATGCTTTCGATTCGGAGATTACACGCTGAAAATACGCGATTCACGTCCTCCTAGATACGATCTTTACCCGTGAAATCCATTTGCAGATAAAGCCGCGGCACAAAAGCTTCTGGTTCTGTGCTCGTTCTGCCGGGGTCACCTGTATCGATGGGAAAAGCAAGAAGATCCAAAAATAAGCTCGCCTCTTGAAATGAACCGCGTGCTCAAAGGTACATAAATGGGTACACGCTGTGGCGGGAAATTAACGGAATTGAAACGGAGGGTGGAGGGAAAGAACGCGCGAGATAACGTATTTCTGGTTATTCCATCATGCGAGTCCACTCGTGTCGACAGTGAGGTAAAACATATTGTCAAAAATGTTTCGCAAATGGATCGAAAATTTGCTCGATCATTTTGCAAATGTCACACGCGTATTACAAATCCGCGAATATTTTCTTTTTATTGCAAACATGTGACAATTATTTCGATACGATTAATTACGAATATGGAATGTCGATTATTCGAATGATTATTATATTTAAATTGAAAGGCTGGATATATAATTGCGAACTAAAATTTTGTTTGGCAATGATATTCACGAATGGATAAATACAGGTAAAAATAAACTAAAATGGGAGACAGCAAGTGACAATGACATTTGTCTACGTATTCCTTGGCGTAAAGAGTGTCAATGTTTATGATTCATGACGTATTGAAAAATTGCTTTCTTCCAGATCACTTATCCGAAAAATCGGATCGATTTTCCAATTAGTTCGCGTAATTGGAAAATAGAGACTGCAGTTCTGTTGCAAATAAATGTCGAAAAATAGAATACAGCGTTCGAAACGTGGAATATCACTTTAATAGTAAGGGGGTACCAAGGGGAGTGAAATGACCACTTTAAAAATTTACTATATAAATTATTCATTGTTATTTCTTTCGTTCATCTGTCTTTCTGTAAATTCTTATATTATCTTATATTTTTATAATTTTTGTTAATATATTATCTAATATATTATATTAAATTTTATTTAATTTATCGCTTTTCATTTTTCTCTTAATTTATTTTTCACCGAGAAAAATTATTTGCATTCCTTATACACCACAAGGGTCAAATGACCCCTTTTAGAATTTTCACTATAAACCATTCATTATTATTTCCTTCGCCCATCTGTCTTACTGTAAATTCTCATATTATCTTATATTTTTATAATTTTTATTAATATATTATCTTATATTAAATTCTATTTAATTTCTCGCTTCTCATTTCTCTGTTAATTTATTTTCCACTAAGAAAAATTCTTTGCATACCTGATGTACTTTATGTTAAATGACCCCTTTCAAAATTTACTATATAAATCGTACATTCATAGTTATTTTTTGGCTCACCTGATCTTCTGTAAATTCTTATATTATCTTATATTAAATTCTATTTAATTTCTCGCTATCCATTTATCTCTTAATTTATTTTTCATCGAGAAAAATTCTTCGCATTTTTGTACGTACCTTATGTACCACGAGGTGTTATTCTTGACCCTTATAAAATTTACGTATTTTTCTACAATTCTCCAATTGGAACCTCGGTTATAGACTCGGATACCTTACTATCACCTATAGAAATTTACACAGCCACGTAACTATTGTACAATGTAGAAGAAACAACACGAAGAACACGAAGAGAGTCGTAATTGCGAATTACGCGAAACGAGATAACACGATTTACCTAAACTGTATCCGGTTAACATTTCCCTTTGACCGGATTATTCGCCATGACTTCTCTCTTAATTTCCTCTTCAAACTCTCGTAGAACTCTTTCAACCCCCTTACTTACTATGCATTACATGCTCTATGGGCGCACGTACTTTAAGCACGTACTTGATGCACGTACTCGTGTACTTCTCATTTGACTTGTGCGTAGCATACACATGAGCTGGAATTTTATTCGTTAGACATATTCCTTCGCCTAAAAACACCATCATCCCCGTTCCGCGTTACAAACGCGGCTCATCAATCTCGACGAGTGCGAGGACACCTCGCGGGATTCTGCTCGTTCGAAAGATCGAATCCACGAGTCTTTCATCGCACTCCATGGTCCAGCAATCCCACCGGAAACTCGATGTCAAACGGGTGTAAAAGAAACGAATTTTATTTTCTATCCCAGCGAGAAAGAGATTTTCCTCTCACCCCTCAGGCCCCTTTCTACAACCCCTGCCCGCAAAGCTGGGTCAACTTTTCAAAAGTCCCAGAACGTTACTCTGACTTAATAATGCTTGCTTCCTGCGTTGGATTCTTCCGAGAGTTGGATGCGGCACGAAAGTGCCAAGATTGTAATTTCAGTTGTAGTTCGCGGAAGAGAAAATGGCCGTCGAATCGCTGAGTTATAGGGCAAACACTATGTTCCCGTGTCGCGCCATTACGCTACACGAGATTTCATAGCTCGCTGCGAGAGTTGCGCAACCATCGAGTATGGCTGGCGAGAATGACACGCGTGAATTTTTATTTCGAAACGATACTATGGACGCGAGTGATGGAAAATAAAATATAAAAAGAGTATCTCGATGAAGTAAAAATAAATACTAAACGTACCGGTGTTTTACACACACCTATTCTTAACATAGGGGGTTAAATTACCCCTTATGGTATATCAAGAAATTTTTCTCGGTAAAAAATAGATTAAGAGAAAAACGAAAAGCGAGAAATTAAACGATCAGATAATATGTGAATTTGCAGAAATTCAGATGAGTGAAAGAAATAATAATGAATGTACGTACGATTTATAAACCAAATTTTTACAGGGGTCATTTGACCCCGCTTGGTACGTTTAGTATTAATTTCACTTTAATATTAGAGATAATGGAAAAATTGAATTAATGTTTGATTTATCGATTCTAGTTGAATGTTGAAACGAAAACTATTTATCTCAATCGATATCTGGGATATCGAGTTTAAATACATTTTTATTAAGGCAATTCATAGAAAAATGATCCGTAGCCCTGTGGGAGTATTTTCCAGAAACGTTCTCGATTACAAAAATATAAATCCGAATAATAATTTCAGAAAGGATCGAAATATTTCGCGAATTTTAGTAAAACCTGTTCGGTAATATTGAAAGATTTACCTGTGTGTAAAACATTCTCGCAAAATTGCGCAGTACGTAATTACTCGTATTTGCAGGATTATGAGTGTAATTATTAACAATAAAGGACATAATCATGGAAAACCTTAAAGTACGTCACGCAGTGCATGTTCCGTAGACCAACTATTGTACAACTATTGTACATATTTAGCTGTATATCGTCAATAGGTCGTCCGCAATTGGCGAACCAAATTTCTTGAGGAACGTTGTGTCTATAGTGGACTGTATTTTATGTAGTTGTTCCGGTTAACTCTTCTGAACTCTTCGAATGTTATTTGCTGACTGACTGGTACTGACCTAACTAACTTGTGCGATGCACGATCTTTCGGAGCCCATGGTTTCCAAAGGGAAATCGGTTTTCCCATTGGTGGTTGACAGGACCGAGGGTGGGCCCTCGGTCCGCGAATCAGATGCCCCCAAAGAAGGGAGGACCGTCTTCCGCGACCAGGTCTGCCGGTGGAGGAAGCCTCTCCCTCAAAGGGGGTTGCTGGTGGGTCACCCGCACATTCGTGATCCTTCCTGAAGGACCCGTTACTTTATGGCTCCGAAAGTCGCGACATCGCACATGGCCTGGTCCCTTTCTTTGCAGGCCTATTGTCAGCCAAATCCTAAGTGCTGTTGCCTGCTTTCTAACATTAATGGCTAAAGAAAGCCTCGTGTCCGGTGACCCGAGGGAAATAAAGAATTGTTTGAAAATGCATTGAAAATGAAGATAGAAAGGACACGGAACTTGAACTAAAACAGCAATTAGAATCTGGCTGCCAGAAGACCCTAACGGTCTTCTGGGTCTATTCTAAACAAGGGCCGAAAAAATACCGGCACGACATTCCAGGGCTTAACATTAGCTAAACAGTTAGTTCACTTTCATATAGAATTCGATTATTATATTGCAGTCCCACGTGATAAATAACGCTGTATAAATATAAATTAGAACAATAGAAGATTGTGTTTCGATTAATCGAAATTTTTATAGACTCTATAAAGCTACGAAATTTCGGGAACGTGGATGGTGGAATTTCGTGGAAACGAACATGTTATCTCACGTTTACCCCGTTTTTAAGGAGGCAAACTGGCACAACTGCCATGGGTGTTGATATTCGTCGGATACAATGGCACAGATTCGCGAATTGATTTCGCATTAGCCGGATTATAGAGAATCGATGCAATTTCTGATATCAAACGGGCTATTTCCACCTTGTTTTGATTACCTCTGTCCAAGGGGCAGCCTGTGCAATTTTCCTGACATCCTGTTGCTACGTGTTCTCCAATATTGACGAGCATGCAATTACCCGTATTGTCTGCTTAATTATAACTGTCTAAGCCGGTGAAGCGGCATTATTAAAGATCGAATTTGCCTCTGCTCTTCTCTAACCGGGACAAAATCAATTTCCCTTATTATTATTTATCCATTTCCGAACGAGAAATCATGTTCCGTTGCTCGTTTCTCAATGAATTTCTTCGATGAATGGCGACCATTAAAGTGACGGCTTTAAGGTCGACACGATTCACGATTTCGATGCAATTAAACGGACAACTCGAAATTGTTAATCTTCCCGGGCGTTTCGAGTGTAGAATCCTTCTTTGATTTTCGACAGTCTTAATCTGAAATAATTATCTTTCGATTTTACAGCTTCTTTTAAAACTTTCTCTGCTTTTTCTTTCACGATGGTATTTCATAGTACAGTATTCTAATAATTGTAATATGGTTTTTCATTTTTGGAAAATTTCAAAATTTCAAGATTTTGCGAGGCTTGGAAATTTTTTTGGACGATTAGAGAGCGAAGAATTTTAATTTTATTCCTAGCTATGGAAAATTTTTTGAAACCAAAGGTGGGAATTTATTTATAATCGGTGTAATCGTTCTAGGATAATAATTTTATAATTTTTCCTATTTTCGCATTTTTTTTTTTTTTTTTTGTACATGAAAACAAAATTTATGATTTATATGATATTTAAAAGTGGTCACAAGTTACTATATTTATGTTGAATGTCACAGATTATTTTTTAATATCTTTTTGGTTGAGGATTAATTCCAGTCGATTTAAATAAACTTCCGTGATCAAATTGCGTTAAAGTCGACGTTGGTTTGTATTAATTACGTTAATTGCGTTAAATTGACACGAAACTGGATCAACTTGAAGCAGAAACAGGGACTTACAGATATTTCAAAAGCCATGGTGTTATTTCACGAGAAATCAAAACAAACGAAGTGTCTATACTGCAGCTTTTGTAATATCGTAATATAATATCCACTTGGGGGTGGATTGTCTATGTCGTGAATGAATATCCGGGAATTTATATAAACGGGGAAACATCAATGAACGTAATTAACTCGAGATTTATGCGAGGCAAGTGAAATGTAACGTACTCCGTGCAATTTAGCTGCGTCGACAACCCTTTAATCATTGTATCATATCACCACGTGTATTATATAATATATGAATAAATCGTTCAAATTTGATGGAACGTTGATTTGCAATTAATAATCCGAACTAAATTTTAAAATAACAATTCATAATTCGAACAATTTTAAATCCGATTACCTAAACTTCTAAAATTTTAAATATCTATCACTCTATTCCCCTATCTATCATTGCATTAACACGTCATTAGCAGTGTCATCCATATTTAAGCGAAAATTAACCTTCTCCAACATTGTGACATCCACACGTTGATAACGATCCTGTTTAAAAATTTTTATATACTAAAAAGAAAATGCAATATTTAATGGAAAAATCAAGTTTGTAGAATTCGACATTCTATTTCGCGCAACATATCAAATTACAATCCCCTTCCATATAAATTACAAAAATTTCAATGGCAGAAAATGGAAATAAAACGAAATAAAGTCACTCTCGATACCGATATCACTAAACTTCGATAGTATCGAATTTTTTACCTTCAATAAGAGAACTCGAGTACAAATATCGTATCACTGTTGAAAACACTTTGCACCATCTGGAAGCGAGATATTTTGAACACGTTTACCAAATTGTGCCTGTTTGACGAGGTGAAAGTAGAATGCAGTCGCTCTCAGGCAGTGAGAATTGTCAAAAGAAAGGGGGTTGGTCGGTGGAAAAAGCTCGGGGTAGACGGCGTGGATCGATAAGAGTGATAGATTGACGGATGAATCGTGATTGTATAGATCGGAGCCGTGGACAAGAAGAAGGAGAGACGAGTCGAAGGAAAGAAAAGGGGTTTGGAGAAAAATGAGAACCGGCCGGGTGAGTCGCGTGAAAGGATTTATAGATGTGTAGGTACATACGAGCAGCCGAAGAGCTGCCACAATGCGCGTACAATTAATTTCACGGTTTTCTATTCATCTATCCGGCCGAAGCCAGTCGTAAAGTCCTGGCCCATTCGAGGACCCGTGCCATTTCGAGCCACTTAAAATCGTGCACCCGATCGAAAACGGAATTTATACCCAGCCCGAGGAATTCTTCTTCAACGACCGCGTCCTCCATTGGCCGTGCCGATATTTCTCGATTTGTCAGCTTTTGTTTTTATCCCAACTCGATTCCATTCGATTCGTTCCGATTCCATCCGATTCCATTCCGTTGGATTCCATTCGATTCGGCTCGTTCGGGGAATTACAACGGGCCGACGTGATTTAATAATATAAAATACAATCGTGAATATTCAACGGGATGCTCCGTTGTGTGGGAGTGAATATTAACAAACACGGGACGATTAAATTTTGAATATTGAAACGATTGTGCATACGTGTTGCTGGATCGCGTTTAATCGAGAAGCTACAGCGAAAAATAGAAGCGTGAAACGATGAATTATGAAAGTGAGGAACATCTGATGGAGATCGGTGTTAGGGTAGGAACGTTTGTAACGCATCACAGTGACATAATTTTTCTGAATTATTATTTTGGGTATTGCTCGATCAAAATGAGAGGCACCTTTCAGTCGCCATTTAATCAAATTCTAAAGATCGATGTTAATTACTATATGAAATTTACAATTACCCAATGATGCGTGGAATATCGAAGTATAATAATTTTATGTCTCAATTAGCATGCGATTTCTTATTTACCGTTCTAAAAATATCCTCGACTTTATAGCAGAAAGTCTTCGAATTTTTCTGTAACGAAAAAATCGCCGAGTGCAAAGTGTTAATGAAAGAATGTTTGGGTGTGTGATCGAGGATACAAAATGAACGAGGGTTTTGATGATTTCTTAACCACTTTTACATTAATTTTCATCAGGACATTTCAAAAAATTAGATTTATCCTAGAATTAAAAACTGATTTTAATTTGGATACTTACAGATTTCATATGGCACTGGATATTATAAAACATATTATAAAATATGAATCGTAATTTATTTCCTCCAAATTTCTATTTATTTGAACATCTTTCACGATTTGCAAATTTTTTACAGCATATATGTGCATGTATGACGAGGACGACAAATGGAATTTTCTAATTACTTCTAAAATATTTTAAATTGCTTCCCTACGGGACGTATGACCCACATTGGAAAACACTAGTTTAAATATACGTGTCTGGATTTATTCTAGGAATGGTTGGACAGACTGAAAACAATGGAAAATGGAGAAAGAGAGAATATGCACGTGCTGTGATATGAGCTCGAGAAAACTCGTGCATATGAAAAGTGGAAATATAAAATGGAGCTCGCGAGATAATTCTCAGATAATTTAAAACGAAAGTATTTATATCGTTAATCTCGTATTTCGCTATAAAATTGACTAGATATTTAATCCTTTGCACTCGACGATTTTTTAGCTAGAGAAGAGGAGAAATCCAAAGATTCTCTACTAAAAAACTGACCATACTTTTTTTCAGCAGTAAATAAAGAATTGTATAATAATGGAATTGTAGAATTATTTGACTTCGATACCTCGCACCCTGTTACGTTACATTAAATTTGATATATTAATTAACCCTTTGCGCTCGATGATTTTTTAGCTAAAGAGGGGTACGAGTTGAAAAATTTTCTTCCATAAGGCTGATAATATTTTTTGAGCAGTAAATAAGAAATCGTATAATAATTAACACGTAGAATTATTTAATTTCGATACCTCGCACACTGTTCCATTATTTTAGATTTGATATATTAATTAATATCGAGCTTCGAAATTTCATCAAATGGTGACCTAGAGGCGCCTCTCGAGTGCAAAGGGTTAACACTACAACTACCAATCCAATCAAAATGACTGGTCCCAGAATTTTTCTTTTTGCAATCACCGAACACATACACCTGCTTTAAGAATAAAATTGATATCAACTCGTATTAAAAAAGAACTATAATCAATATATTCGTTCATATTCATCGTATCGCTGAAATTACTATAATCTGCGCACGTTATAGTTAGGTACCCATTAAATCGTTGTGTTAATATCGATCTTCCAAATTTTATGAAATGGTGACTGAAGCTCACCTCTCGAGTGCAAGGGGTTAATAAAAAGACAAATTATATTTTACATCGCTCGGCTAACAATATCATCATCGAAATTAACTAATCGTGACAGCGACTTAACCTCAAATCCGAATTACGCCAATTCGAGTAATCGCATCACAGATAAGCAGTTAGGTTAATTTCACGAGGGTGCCGGCCCGGGGTGATTAATTCTGTCGAAAAATTGAACGGCCCCCAAATTGACTTTAATCCATGTAAATGATACACCGCGATCGTAATTGGTGTCTTTATACAGGACGCATGAATAAATGGCAAACAAGAACGATCTCGCGCTATCTCGAAGCTGACAAGCTATTAAAAAGACTGATGAACGCGAATAACGCGAGCCGTTTCGCGCCTGCTACTTCCACCCTCATCCCCATGGCGGCCGCTACCAAGAATCCGCGATACCGTTTCCGCATTTAAGCATCCCCTTCCCTCTCGCCTCGTGTGTCTTCATTTCGCGGTTTATCGCGCTCGCGCGCGTGCAAGAGGGGGCTTTCTGGGTCGCCTCGCAATTTTGACGGAAATATGGGAAAGGTATTATCGCTGTAAACGGTATAGACGTTACGTGCATAGGGGGTTGGCCAATAAGTAGTGCCGGATTTCTACGCTAGACGGTGCTGCTTTGTTCTCCGTATAAAGTGTCATAATGCTTATGAAATTTAATCACACGTTATTTGGAATTACGTAGCGATCTTCGTGTTAATAGAAGGTTGTAAATCAGAATAATTAAGCTACACTTACCACGTGGGCATAATTATATTCAACGCGTTACGACGTGTACAAAATTCGAAGTACCTTTAATATTTTAATCCAATTTTATCGGGAATGGAATAAACGTGTGGTATAGTGGTTTATTAAAATTAAATGCCCACTTCGATGTATAATTTTTCATAATTAAACCACAGTGCTGGGGGTTGAAATGATTACTGTTACATATAAAAATATTGGTATTAATTTTTTACCAAGTATATTAACAGATGTTGAAATTTTTAATGCGGAGTATCGTGAGTCAAATATATTATTATTAATATTATTATTATGTTAACTATAATAATGATAGGACCACGTATATTTTTAACGCATACTCGATATGATTTGTCTACTGACTTCATATATTCAATAAGGTAAGTTGGAAAATTATTATTATTATGTTACTCATATACGAATCGTAGTTCATTTACATAGAATTTCACATATAAAAGAAAATCAAACAAATTGTACATAATATAACACCTATGGGACGTGCTTATAAACGCTTTGTTCAAGAGGAATAGCTTTAATCAGTAAATATCAGTAATTGCCTTTCGAAAGTTTGTAAAGAGCCACAAAAGAATCTATGCGATTAGAAAGATCTTGATTTCGATTTCGAAAATAATTTTTAATTAATTACATAATATTTATTTAATCAAATATCGACCAAAAATCGACAACTAATAAGGATAACTACCACGTCATTTTAGTTAGTCACGAACTTTCAATTTCAATTGGAGAACTTTCAATTGGAGAACAATGTTGTAAACAAATTAATAGAATTAACAGAAAATCGTGGGAAACGAAAATATACCCGGCACTTCGACGCAATATTTTTCTCTGTACGTGTAAAAATTATTTCCCCCCTCGATCGAGCCCAGGAGGAATCGTCTCGCCGTGGAAACGTTCTTAACCCCCGGATAGATGGAGGGAATCGGAAAATCCGTGGGAAAAGGAAGTCTCGTCTATCAAACGGACGCCCCGATAAGTATCGTTTTCACGTAGATGCCTGAAAAATATCCCGGCTAAGAACAGTTATCACTGTTTACCTGGCATTACGTCATCGTCCTCGAAGAGAGCCGTTCCATAGCCCGGAAAATGTATCCCGCAGAACTCGGGGAGAACATTAACGATTCACGCAGAAGTATCATCGCTTCCGGGCCAGACAGCTAATAAATCATCCGCGAATACGTCTCGATTTCGTCCCAGTTTCGATATTCCCCGCAACTGCGACGAGGATTCGTTACGTCCAACGGAACACCGTAGGCATTTATATAAACGACCGTCGATGAATTATACGCGTTCCACGACGCCATTTTTCCGCCGACGAAACACGCGCTACAGGTAAAGAACAATTTCATTAACCAGCGACTGCGTCGTAAATCGTGGCTGCTTTAATCCTCGCCTCGTTCTTGCTTCTTTACGGCCTGGCTCCTGCACCCGGCTGACGATTTAACTCGTCGAGTGACGAGACGACCGGGTGAATATCTCCTCCGGAGGTGAACCAGGTAATCGTATCTCTACGATCTTTCGTATAAAAATACGATCAAAATCTTGCAACACGTGGAACAAAATCTGAGCTTCTCTGGATCGATTTAACGCGAATTGTTAGCGTATTTTAATTTTATTTTATTTTCAGGGTGGTACATATTTACTGACATTTAACCCTTTGCACTCGACGATCTTTTGGTTAAAGATAAAATGGAGTTCAACAATTTTCTGCTACAAAACTGACCATATTTTTGCGAGCCCTTGACTACGGCAGATTTTGATACGCAGCGGCCGTACCATACGACAAGAATTGAGATACGATGTGAGCCATTTTTGTGAAAACAAGCGCCCTCCTTGTCAGGAAGCTAAACTACGTTAAGCGCGTATGGGCGCCCTTCGTGGCACAAACGCAAAATTTCTAAGCACCTATGGGCGCCCTTCGTGTCACAAATGCAAAATTCTTAAGCGCCCCAAGGCGCCCACAGTAGTCAAGGGGTTAAGCAGTAAATAAGAAATCGTATAATAGTTAACACGTAGAATTATTTGACTTCGATACCTCTCACACCGTTACATTATCATAAATTTCACTTATTAATTAATATAGATCTTCGAAATTTGATCAAATGGCGACCGAAGGGCGCCTCTCGACTGCAAAGGGTTAATACGGTGTAACGGGAAATGGCGTGTTTCTGATCGAAATGGAAAATAGAGTGAAACTATTATTAATAAAAATGAATTCTAGTCGATTAAATGGAGTCAAAGAGAAATGGAGAATATAGGTTAATGATTTCTCGAATCCACGGATATTATAAATCGCGCAATATCTATTGACACGAACGAAATTAAAACTGCCGAGCTCTAATTATTATGAAAAATAGGAAGGAAAAATATAATTCTTCGATGTGCATGATTTGAACTACGAATCGAGAGGTATCATTGTTTCCATAGCGAAAGCTTCCCTCGCGGAAATTATCGTGGCTGATCGATGACCTATGCGCTAATGCTGAATAGAAATGATGTGGGCGCCCCATTCGCGACGATGACGCCAGTATGCATAAACCGATCGCGAAAACGGACGCATGGTTGGAGGAGGCTTACGGCCAGTCAACCGGGCCATTGTGTAGAATAAAAGTGGCCGATATACGCGGCATTGTTGTCGATATCGAACACTCGAAAATCGTCTTTTTGAAAATGAAACAGAACGGAGGAAGGAGCGAACATGGCTTCCTTTTCGAGACAATTGCATCGCGATTGTGGAATTCACTTATTCAGAACTTCCTCCTTTTTTCACATCGGAAACATAGATCGGGCTTTCGAGGTTTCCTATCGATGAAAAATATCGCGTGACAGAATAGTTTCTAAGATCGTGACAGCGAGGAGTAAGGTTCTTTCAAATTTAAAATAAAATTACGTTCGGATCTGCAATTTTCTTTAAATTTAAATTTGAATTAAAAATTCTTTCTTTTTATTTCGGCTCGAATTGATTTTCAATTTTTAGTTGAATTTCAATTCGATTTAAATACGTGGTATTTATATGTGCAATTTCTCGAATTTAGGTTTACATTTTAGCTCCATTCATGTTCCAGGTTTGAATGCTTCCTTCCTTGAATGCTGCATTTCACGCGTAAGTTTATTTTCATTTTTATTTCTGTAAAAACGCATGCAATTATACCGTGACGTTCTTATTAAAATTTGTTACATTTATGAATCAGAAGGAGAGCATTTTCTAAAGTTTTTGCCATTTCTTCTTGCCCACACATGCAGCCAGTGCTTCCCCGCGGAAAGTACGAAACTTTTATCTGCAAACTTCTTTTTGCTTCTCTAATAGTCTCGGAGGGGTGAAAAGTCGGAAGTACAAAAATTTCTACTTCAATCTGCCTTTCGAAGAATGAAGTTAATACACCATAATCCAAAAACGCACAAAGTCCAAATTATTCTTCGTACGAAACCATTAGCCAATTCACTATGACCACAATTTTTCATCTAAATCACGATAAAATTCAGTACACTAACTTGAATAATTTTTAGAATATTCATAAAGACATCCTTTTACATCGAACACCATGTACACGAATTTTTCCCGCTTTAGAGGGAAATTAAAATAAAATAAAATGCATTAATACTTACATTTTTATTCTAACTTATAATTGTAGCAAACAACATTCACGCCCTCACGGCTATATGGGAATTAGAGGATCAAGGTTCCTCGCAAGTCCTCGGTGAATCTTCGAATTTCATAAATAGAAATTCCTATGAAACCTAAGTATCCCCCGTTTAAGGGCCAGGAAGAAACGCATCCCTTCCTCGCATCCTTCTACTCTACCATCACAGCTAGATAGAAAACGGAGGTAGGAGGTTTTTCACAAGTCCTCGGTGAATCCTCGACTCCCATAAATATAAAAATCCTATGCTACCTAAATATGCCTCGTTTAAGGCCTAGAACGAACCGCATCCCTTCCTCGCGTTCTTCTACTACCTTCTGCTACCTATCAAAGAGAGACGGCCATCAGGGTACCAATCGGCAGAACCATAGGAACCACGAGAGAACATAATAACCCCACTGGGGGAATCCCTATATAATTATTATTTTTTCCAATTATTTATATTTTATTTCAAAGTTCACACCCTCATAGCTAAATGGGAAATGGAGGTTCAAAGTTTTTCGCAAGTCCTCGGTAAATCCTCGATTCCCATAAATATAAATTCCTATACTACCTAATTGTAAGTATGCCCCGTCTAAGGCCCAGGACGAAACGCATCCCTTCCTCGCGTCCTTCTACTACCTTCTGCTACCTATCATAGAGAAACGGTCATCAGGATCCCAATCGGCAGTACCGTAAGAACCACAAGAGAACATAATAACCCCATGGGAATAGGACTCCCATATAATTATTTTTTCCAGTTATTTATATTTTATTTCAAACTAACAAACTTCGTGTTCATCCCAAACATTACGTTATATAATCACTTCATACCCGACATTAATCCCACATCAACCGTAATTAGTATACAAGCTTAATCTCTCGTTAACAGACTTACTAACAAATCAAACGAAAAAGATTCATTATCCTAATTAGACATTAACGCATTCAGCAGACCCCATTAGCAACAAGTACATCGGCCAACAGGTTCACCCGCGTTATCCGTGAAATATTAATCGAACTAACTCGATAGCCGGTTTCGGACGAAACCCCGTGAATGCAGCGCGCGTTAAGAGGATTTTCTTGCCATGGGATGGAAATTAAGTTTCAGCTGGCCGGTTAATTTGGAAACGCGGGAACGGCAAGTGTGAATTTTCCGGGCGCCGACACGCCTGGATTTATTTTGTCGGATCCAGGCGTTCCTGGTTGTCGCATCGGGGCTGTAATCTCTGGACAAGTCGGCGTTGAAACGAGAATCTGCCGGAATTACTGGATTTCGGATAGCGATCGCGCTTGCGAAAATTCGACCGGGTGAATTATGCGAAAATGCCTCTCTAACGAACGTCCACGGCTTCGAGAACCTGTCTCGTCCGCGATTTATTCAATTGCTCGTTGATTAATCGGCGAAATTGAACAAACGGGCCGTTCACTTTCGTTTGCGTAATAAAAATCGGTCAACCGATTCTTCGTAAATCGATTATTCCAGATTAGATTGCCTGTTCGATGTAAAATGTAGAATATGGCTGGATCCTACAGTTTCGTTGATTACTTTTTACATGCTTTTCAATTCTAATGGGGCAAATGGAAATTTGTATCGCTTTGTACATACTTTTTAATTTAAATTCGAAATTCTACCACGTATCACTTTGTGGATACTTTTTAATTTAAAATCGAAATTTTACCATGTATCGATTGAAAGTAATTTTGGACAGATAAATTAATCAACTCGATAATTATTCATTAAATTAATCATTTTCACTTCAAACAATTAAATATAATTTTTAATTCAGAGAATTAATAATATAGTAATAGGTAGAAGATTAATAATATACTATAGTAATAATAATAGTAAGTATAATTGCAATTTGAAATAGCTGAATAGCTGGTAGTAAAATACAATATTAAATTTAAACAGTTAAATAGTTGATAATTTATTTATTTATTTATTTATATATAATTAACGGGTAGCTCCATTAGTGTACATTTGTAGACTTATCAAGATCTATACGGAGGACATTATATAGACATATTTAGATAATAGTTTCTGAAAGGAATTGATCGATGCAGTGAAGAAAGTAATAAAATGTAATTACAAGTTTAAGTAGCTAAGTAGTTAATAGCAAAATACAATTTTGATTTTAAATAGTTGCAAATGATATATATATATATGGTGCACATAATATTATAATTATTAAAAAAAATATCGTATAACTATTTCAATGATGCATCAAATGAAACAATATAAAAATAAGAATAAACCGAATCGATCTGTAATTCAGACGTATTTCACTATCGTTCCATGTACTATGATCACGTTACGATCACTGACCTCGTGTCACTGAAACTCTACGTTTAAATGAAATAATTAGCTGTTACGCAATTGTGTTGAAATTCTAAATAGCAATAACCAACGGAATCATTATCTTCACTGTCACCTGGATGATGTTACCTGTAAAATTATCCAGTCTATTAAAATCCAACACTGAAGCAACTGCTTGTACCGATTAATTACAACGCTTTCCGAGGACGTGTGATTTATGACAAATTATAGATTACAAATTGTCGCACACACGTTGTTGCGGTATCGCGGAATTAATTGGAAGTTGTATAAAAGCATTTGCTAATAGAGCAAACTTAATCACTATTTACATTTATCTCGTTCCTTCGTTCGACCAGTTCTGCGTACACAAATTATCAGAATAACCTTTCACAGCTTCCAAACTACGAGCTACGATACACAGTGTCGTTTACGAACAGGTCGCCACGATATTCAAACTATTTCCAATAATTAAAAAAAAAAAGAAGAAAATTAAAACGAAGCATGTTAATATCATACATAATTAGATTAGTCTCCAATCTAATTTAACCCTTTGCACTCGACGATTTTTTGACTAGAGCAGAGCAGACATTCAAAGATTCTCTACTAAAAACTGACGATACCTTTTTGAGCAGTAAACAAAGAATTGTATAATAATAGAATTGTAGAATTATTTGATTTAGATACCTCGCACACTATTACATTAAATTTGATATAAAATATTAATTAATATCGATCGTCCAAATTTTATGAAATGGTGACTGAAGCTCGCCTCTCGAGTGCAAAGGGTTAAAACTATCATGACACGAAATATATAGTGCTATTTAAAAAATACAAAATGATTCCTCCATTTCGAAAAAGAAAGTATTTCTCAAATTCCCTCTTCACTCATAACATATATCTAAAACTTCCATCGTTAAATTGCCAGAAACGAGTAAAATATCGCGGCGATAAATTCGCGAACCACCCTGTACATAAATTACCGCCCGGCCGAAATATATCTTTCAATTTTCTCATCCGAAAAAAGAATATTCCTCTCTGGCAAAGAATTTACTTGGCCGAAAATCCTCCGGTTGCAACTATAACCCGCCGGATCCGTACTCGGCCGCGACTCAAAAATACTTTCACGGTCGGAAGACGCGAGCTAAAGCCGAACGAAAAAGCGCGCAGCGGAAGCCTGCAACTTTCGCGAACAGCCTGAGAACAAAAACGCGGACCGTTCCGCAAACAACGGCAAGGATCAGAACCGTAAATATAAGAGAGGAAAAAAAGAGAAAATAAAGAGGGAAGGAAAAAGAGGAACACAGGTCGCAACAAAGCTAAGCACGAGCGGCAAACGAATAACGCGCGAGGAGTTAGAAAACGCTTTGTGCCCGCGCTAACGGCGAACAAACGACGCGACAACAAGCGGAAAGTGGTCTGCAACGGTGCTCTTTTTCGTTCCTATTCGCGGTGAACTCGATGTTTGACCGCGTTTACGCAGCGATCGCAATAAATAAAGGCGTTCCGTACGAGCCGCTACACGCGAACCGGACGCCATTCGTACGCTTTTCTGTTATTGGCTTGCAAAATATCAGCGGGTACGTGGCCGGCATACGCGGCCCGTTATTACGCCGATCGTTATCCGCTGATATCCGCTGCCACCGATCGAACGTCGCGTTTCTAATTATAAAAACCATTCTCGATTTAATTATCGAACGTACAGAGAGAGCGTCGCGGATCCACGCTGAATTTTTCCTCCACCCTTCGCCAGACGTCCGAACGGCCTCCACTCCATCGAGTTTACGACACGACGGTCGAAATCGCGTTATCGAGATCGCTGCTGATCGTGGCTGATCGCTGCAGCTCGTCGGGGCTCCGAATATTCGCGAGGGGATGAACTGTGTGGGTGACGAAGGTATTCCAATGAGATTTTTACTAAAAAATTACGTCTTCGATGGAAACTTGAAAGTGTGTACATGGTCGTGATCAATCTATGACGAGGAGAAACAATAATTGTTATTTTAACCCTTTGTACTCTGATGTCGCCGATATGGAGATATTGTAAGATAGCCTCTGACTACGTTGCCGATGTTGCGGCACTAGAATTCCGCTGGATTTGTATGAAATATTGTTAGATAAAATTCCTGAAACTCAGGGTTACCGTGTGTTTACTGATAGATATTATACCAGTATACCTTTGGCAGAAGAAATGAGAATGAAATGCTACTTGACTGGTAAACATTGTACTATAAAAGCTAACAGGAAAGGTAAAATGACTCGGAGTTATTTGTAGGTCATATTAAAAATTGCTCGGAGTGCAAAGGGTTTGTAGCGACCCTCTCATAACATTCTCACCCTCGCTACTAGACGAATTCCTACTTGAAGGAGGTTCGAGGACTTTACTTGCAAGTCCTCGGTAAAACCCCTCCGTTTCCTATATACACAATTTCCAAACCTTCCAATAGTATCCCCGTCTAAGACAGGGCCTGCTAGGTAGCATCAAAAGCTGTATAGTTTTCGTACATTTCCATACATAGGCAAACACGCATTCTAATATAAGATAATTCTTAGATTTATATTATCCTATAACGATAAGCACGGTAGGTTAAGTTTGATTTTAGATCGCGAGTGCTTCACGTTGGAGTTTTATAAGCTTATTTTATTCTATTAAGAAGCCAATAATACCATCTTAAGTCAATCTACCCAAAATCTGATCCCACATGTATATTATTGTAGGATACCAAAAGAAATCGCGAATCGGCTATTGCCAACAAAGATAAATTGTAAACCGATTGATATTTTCTAGAAGCAAATGGAAAAGTTATTCTATATAACAAAATTAAGTTGCGTGGCTCCCCTACTGGTGAAGCGTAGGTTAAGGAAAGCATAAAAGCGTGGTCCTTGACAACCAAAACAGAGTCCTTAGAAATCGGTTGTGACCAGCATAAGCGTGAGTCGCTTGATGTTGGAAAGAGAGTTTTAAAAGAGTGCGTCTTTGAGTGTTTTCGTTTCGTTATCTTGGTGTTCTTTTTCTAAATTAAATCGGTATACGAGTTTTGAGTTTGCGTTATCGCGTTCTTGTTCTTCTGTCAATTTTCGGTGTCTCAAGACCAGTATTAGCCATCCTACAATATTGTAGGATTTTTGGCTAAATTAGTCCTATGCTGGCAGAGATCTGCGCGTCTAACAAACCTCCAGATCTTCTAATAGTGCCCTGCTAGAGTAGCCTTACTGATCAGGCCACTAACAGGCCCAGGACGAAACGCGTCCCTTCCTTTTCCTCTCGTCCCTTTTAGCACCGCCGCTACATAGAGGATACCTGCGACCAGCCGACATTCAACAACAGTGAGGGAGAAGGCCCCTTATAGGTTAATATCGAAGAATGGACACGAAGAACGATCTTTGTGGATTTTATCGATAGGATTTCGGGGAAGGACCTGGCCTACCGAGATTATATAAGAAATAAGTGATCAAGAAATAAACCCTGAGTATGAAAGAGGACAAAGTGCGAGGTTTAAATAAGGGTGCAAGGGTGCGAGTGAATCAGTTGTGAGTTTCAATTTTCAGTTTCAGTTGTGAGTTTTCAGTCTTCAGACTTTGAAGTCAGAGTTTAAGATTAGTAATTTAACACTAGGTTTACGGACGCTATATGTATACCTATTTCTAAGGACACCTGTCAAATTCACAGGTAAAAGAAACCACGTGCCTTTTTTTTTTAACGATTAATTTAATTTCAAAGCAATTATATTTTATATTAACAGTTTTAATATAAGTTAACTAAATCTGTTACTATCGTATAATTGGAGCAATCCTTCTGTCAAATTCACGGGTTTCCTAAATCTAGTGTTAAAATCAGTGTTGAAAGCCAGTTGAAATCAGAAGCTTTAGAGGTAAGAGAATTGTTTATTAATTTCTATTGTATTATATGAAACAATATTATTCTAGACGATCCCTCCCCCATCGCGATCCTACATATATAAATAGCGATTATGGTTTATTTGTTAAGATAAATTGATGGGGTAGTAGCATTTTGGAATTCGGATTTCATTGTTTTTTACTGGATGAAGTTTCATGCTTAATGTACTCGTTGCACTGTTTTAATTGGCACAGGGTAATAATTGTATCGGTAGCTCCTAATTAAATCGTGTCCTTCCACCCCGTCGATCGATTTTATTAAGTTCCAAGTGGAATCTGGGTCTTTCGTGTATTCAAGCACTTGGCCAATTGTAAGTGACAATGAATTGTGGAGGCTATCGATTTCCTTTCGATGAGTCCAATCCGCGGAAAAATGGGCACTTTCGTTTCAAAATTCACGGCTTTCCGAATAGAAATTTCCGCGAAACGAGTCGGCTGAAACCTATTTCTAGGTCTGTTTTAATATTTCGCATGGAACTTACGCGCGGCATAATTCCGAGAATCGTATGGTAATTAATAAATTGAATTTTCCTCGTCTCTGAAGCAAAATTTTGGATATCACGCTTCAATATTTTAAGTCTCCGTAAAATAGATTCAATCCATTACTGCCTTCCGCCACAATTATATATTTACGAATAAATCATTCCAGAATTTCTGACCCAATTTTTCTTTCATCCAGAATCTACGTGAAATAATAATTCGTAAACGTGCATAAAATATTGTAGAATATGTTTCCGTTTCCGAGAAAATTGACTTCAAATATATGTTGGTTCGTGCGCAAAGACGTTAAACGGGGGCCTGATTAAGCACGAGCCTACTTTTCAAATGTTCAAACCTAATTTCCTGGAAACCAAGCCCCCCTGAAAAAATTCTTCTCTACAATTTTGCTTTATTTTGGAACGTAGAATCGCTTTCCGTGTCACCACTTGTAAATCACGCACATATTTCCATTTCAGGCTATCATCCTCTGTCGATGTATAACCAATGCCGAATTCTTCTTAAATTTATCGAAGACCTCGAATCATTGCAATTTTGCCTAATTTCTTCACGTGCAATTTGAAAAAGACATCACAAAAATCACATTGTCCAACTTACTTTACATACAAATAAGAAAATCAAGAGTGAGAGAATAATTATTATATTTAATTCATCTACGAGCTACGTATTAAATACCAGACATTTAACTCTTTGGGGCACGCTGGGATTAAAAGTGTCCCACCTTTCTGATGCACCGTAATGCATGCTGAGACATTTTTAGTCCCACCTGGTGGACGTAGGTTTGTAGGGACACTTCCCATATGCGGAAAGCAAAGGTTCCTTCTATATATTTTCGACTCCGCGACATCGAGGGTTCCGGGTCAATGGGGGCCTGGTTTACGTCTTTACGACCAGGGCCCCATGACTCGCGGACCACCTTGGCGTCTAAGGAACAGCGAAAAAGAGTCAGTTCGCTTACGCCTCTCTAATGACACGGGTCTTTATGAAAAGCTAGCCTCCTGGCCCCCCGCACATAATAAAGTCCTACTCAGGAAACGTAGTGCTCTTTTCGCTAAAAACCTCTCGCCCTCCACCTTCAGGTTTATATTTCGTCTTATTTCCATAAAGCAGTTGGTAATGCTTTAACTTCGACAAATGTTGCAAATGTATTCGCTCGTGTTGGCAACATTCAACATAGGACAGTGGGTCTATTTGAGTCCCACCCTATAACGACAAATTCAATTAAATTATTATTATTTAATGTTTTTAAATTATGTGATTCCTTTATTAGTATAAATATACCAATTTTGTTGCATTTAAAGCAGAATAAAATTTCTGTGCATCATGGATCTATTTTATTATCTGAAATCCTGAGCTGTAAAGAGTTAAACCTTGCTTTCATCTACGAGATATTATTTTTATACTTTGTTAATTATACCACCTGCATCTGCAACGAAGTTCGCATAGGAAGATATAAGACGTGCCTGGAAATCAATTCTTCCGAGATATTTCATATAATTCGCACACCACTCGATCCTACCCCCGCCCCAAACAATACACACGCATTCATCCGCGATTACACTTCATTCGAGCTGCCGATATTTCACGAGCAACCTCGCAGCAACCCCGCCTCGTTAATTTCATTCTTTCCACGGCGGGTTACGAAGTTCGCCGGATAAATCATCGGCATCGATGTATCCCGATAAATTTCAAACAGGCCACGTTTCACAAAAATGGGGGGTGGAACGGTCGTAACAGGCGGACGATAAAGCCGGTGGCCGGGCGTCCATTGTGTTTCGTTACACGTCGAACGGCGAGTAAACGCGAATAACAGCGAACGCGTTATCACAGGGTCGGTTTAATGAGCCGGAAGCAGCCGAAATCACGTTTGAGCGTGACACCGGGCAAAAAGGGGCACCACGAGCACGATCCACAGGAATACGTCGCTCGAAATAAGCCACTCGCGAGCCTCCGCTATTTGACGAACGCCTAAAAATAACGGGGGCGCCCAGTGCCGTACGATTCGTTGACCCTGTTCGTCTTTCTATTGTCGTTTCTAGCATAAGCGCTCCTTTTTTCTTCGGGGACGCATTAGGGACCGCGTCTCTAGAGTTCCAACGGGAAGAATCAGAATTCCTTTCAGGCTCTTCTTTCAATGGTCGCGCCCCTTTTTTGGGGTAGCAGCGGTTCGGTTTGCGAGCAGTTTTTTGGGTTACCAGTTGAGAATTCGGGCTGTATAATGTGGTTTTAGAAGGAGAATTTTCAGGAAATTTTGAGCGAGATAGTTTTCTTTGATTAATAGAATTAAAAGTAACATAGATCTAATTTTTAACAGGCTTTAACCCTTTTCACTCGACAGGCAACTTTCAGTCGCCATTTTTGTTAACTCTATAACTTAAATAACGAATAAGAGACGATAATTATATTAGGAGTAACTACACACAAAATATCCGAATAAAATAATTCTATTCATCAGATTTTCATGCAAATACATGATTTTCTTTTTCTATTTTAGCATAAAGAATATCAGCAACTTTATAAAAATTTAAAAAAAGCTTCGAATGTAAAGGGTTAATTTGGAAAAAAATAAATATAATATAAATTATTATACGATATAATTAATTTTTCTTTGACTTTTTTTAGAGATATTGTAAATCCAATTTGAACAATATTGACCCAAATACAAATTGTAATATTGTAAGTTAAAAATGAACGAAATTTATTTTAATTTCTATTGTCAAGTGGCAGCTGTAATAATTTCCTAACAAAAATAAAAGATTATGACATTTTTAAAATACGAAATTAATCTAACTCATTTTCACCTGACTGAAACCAATTGAAATTGCTTATAGTGACATGTTCTGTTTTCAAATCCTGACTTATTAACAATTACGTTATATCATGTTAATAAACATATACATAATTCAAATTAAAGTTAACAGAAAAATACACCTGATACACTGCATAACGTTAGTGAAGTGTTTAAGTAAAGTAACAAAGAGAAGTCTCCCCATTTAAAATAACAAATTTGCCTGTAAAATTAGAGAACGTCTTATACCGCGCAAAAACTGTCGATAAAATGGAGGAGTTGTTGAAAACTCTTCGAGGCCTCTTCAAAACACCGGCGAACAGTCGGATTAAAAATTCAAAGAGCCGTTCTTACAATTCCCCGGCGTTACAAAAATGCCCGATCCGATCCGGTCATGGCCGTAGAATCAATATTCCACTTCAGAAGGATTAAAAGACGTAACGTGGCGCATCGACTTTTCGAGTGTTTAAAAATGAAAATTTCAGAGCCATTACTATCGACGACTCCGGCTTTTTCCTTCGACCGCGAAACTATGCATTGTTATCGCACGTGAGGGTTCTCTCTTTCACCCTGCTGCTCTGAACAAAAATTTTCCCGCGATCACGAATTCTTTCGTTACCCCAGACGACGAATTTTCCACGATTTTCCATTCGAGGTAAACCAATTATTCTTACGTCAATCTATCTTTCGTTAATATATATTTCCCAAACCATGCTTGCCTTTCGTATCATATTCAAAGTCTTGACACTGATGGATGAATATCCGTTAATAAAGTATCAGTACTATTACTTCTTTCATTTTTATCTTCATTTCAATTCTCCTTTTATTCCATTATGTCATATTACGTCTTACTATTTGTCACTGCGTTTTGCAATTTTATATTTCATTTCATTTAGCTTGTGAATAATATATACTAAAGGATTCACCATCGATTGATGAACAAATAAACAAATAAATAATAAGGTTACTAATTTACACGATAACTAACATACGAATAAGAATTCATCATTGCAGTGTCTGCTATTCAAATCAAGTCTCATGGGTATGAAAATAATGCTTGAGTTATGTCGGTACTTAATGTTCTCCAGTTCTACGTTCATGAATACGCGAAGTAGAGTCTACGTCTTCGCTCTGCATAAAAGGGAATATAAAATGAAGATGATGAAAAAAGAACGCGAGAGTAGGTGACAGGAGTTTCGAAGAGGATTTCGGGCTGTCGAATTTAATATTAACACTCTTGGCTATAGATCCTTAGGCCAGTGATGAATCAGGTATAGTACGTTCGAGAAAAGAAGGCACAGCGTGTTTACATGCTCACTGTTGAAAGACAAAGATGTACATTGTCGTTTTGTCTTAACCACTTGCGCTGGAAAGACGTGTCACGCACGTCGTAATGCTTTTGTCGCAGAATCGCTAACAACGTGGTATACACGTCGTCAGGCAATTGGGTCGGAAACAAGAACGACGAGCGTGGTACGTTGGCTGAGATTGTTTGCCAGAGCACAGATTCTCATTGTACTGCTTCGAGAGACACACTTTGCATGATTATTAATAAAAAAATCTACTATTTACATTTGTGTAATTTTATCATTAATCGATGGGAAGTCCTAGGTCGAAAATAAATTAGTTTAGAAGATACAAATCTTTTCCGATTTCTCTAAGGCATCGAACACTGCGTGACACCTCCCAGCGAGATACACTGGACCATTCTAGCACATGCATCTGTGAATTTCTTGCCAGTGCAAGTGGTTAAGGTCTTAGACGTTTGGAACCTTAGCAATAATAAAACCGATATAAACAGTTGAGATCTGCAACTTTTTGACTCTCGATGTTCAATTGCGAATTATTCTTCGCCACATTTGGACGAAACGGATGGAACTTTATTTTTCACCATAGTTTTGGTTCTAGATATGCGACAGAAAGAATTCGCTCTATAATTGTATTAAATTTCCTATTTCCTCTATTTTTAATTAAATTACTATTTCGCTAAATACGTGTGAACTGTGTATTTTTTAATTTTAAATCTACAACACTCACGACTGATTAACTCCCATCAACACTGACACTCTTATTATCACTGGCAGTGACCACTATTGGCTGAAAATGGTGACGATCATCGGTCATTGTTTTTTGTGATCAACGGAGAATCAGCGGAGTTAATTAGGCACGAAGATGTACCCACGCTGTGCCTTCTTTTCTCGAACGCACAATACACGCGAATCTTCGATTCCGCGACTCATCCGCGAGATTTTCCTCCAATCCTTCTCGCAGGGTAGGAAATTCTCGGGGTCTAGAATGGAATTAATTCGTCCGAAGATCGATTAATTACTCGCTTGTTTTGATTTTCAAGCGATGCAGCGTCGACGTCCTTTGAGAGGAGGATTACTTCCAGCAGAGAATCCACGAGGAGTTCCTCCCTCTCCTTTTTTTATTGCTCTCCACTTTTGCCAAAGAAGATTAGTTACAGCGGGAAAAGCGAATGGAAAGTTCTCGACTCGACGCTTCCTCACCTTATTCATTCACGGTTCAGTTCCCTCGAATTTTTAGAAAATCACCGGCCCATCAGTGTTAAACCTTTTAAATCTTTTTGTTTGGCAAGGTCCGCGAATGGAGTTTAAGATTATGAAATCTGGGTTACCCAGGAATAAATTATTAGAGTAATTTGGTGCGACTAAATTGTAGTTAGATTGACAAGCTGATGCGTAAGTTTATTATCCATTTAATTCGATCTAGATCTATATCTAAATTTTATTATTAAGATTAGATTGTTCATTCCTGCCGACATATTTTAGTGGAATTAAATTATCGCGCAAGAGTATGTTTTATACGTCAAAATTCAGGTATTTCGGTCGAAATAGAACGCGTTCTATTCGAGTTGAGTTTGTCACGGGACGGTAGTTGAATTATAAAATAAGGGTAAAAGTTCTGGTGCAACTGTTGCAACAATCGTCGCTATTTAAACAGAAGGCAATAATTTCTTGCGAGAATTACTCACGAGCACATGGTCACTAAAATGCCTTGGGATAATTTAGCGCTACTTAGAGCAACTTTGGGACATGTAACGTGTGACTTGGTTACTTCGAGACTTCGTAACGTTAATTACGAACTTCGCGGAAGTTCGCAGGATCGTCGAGTCGAACTTTTCCTAAATCTCGAACCCCGGTAAATTCAGCGGACAAAACAGCACGAATATTTCGAACGTGATTTATTAAACGAAAGCGAATGGAACGAATGTCGTGATCGCGAATTTTTGACAGGTACTTAACCTTATGCTAAATTATGATAATAAGATATGCGAAAAATAAAAGTCTTTTATACGTCTATTCCTTAAATCTAAGTTTGCTAAAAGTTCTCTGAATATTTTCTGATTTTTCATATTTTCCACTATATGTATAAAATTCAAACTAAATTATCTTGAAATTTATTCGAGGAATTTACGAAGGAATTCGAAAGAGAAGAGTATTAATGGACACGTATTGGCATAGCTATTACACATAGAAATTAATCCCATATGCCACGAAAAACGGGACCAACTCGTGGTAAAATTTTCATGTCAAACTCCATAAAGATGAATTACATTCGCATTCGACTAAAATTATATTTAACATGATTAAAAAAATTTCTATAAATTCTACAAATTTTAATAATTGTATTGCAATTGGAACAGGTGTACAGTGGTTAATTAAAATTAAATAATTTCACTATGCATAGTTTCTCATAATTAAATCATAGTGTAAGGGGTTAATAGGTTGATAAGTTAATAGGGGTTGATAATTATCGATGTCATAAGGCATCAATACACACGAATATTCCACATTTATTACGTAATGACTATTTTCGTCTTTCTCGTAGACGAAGATCTTCTCCTGGCAACCTAGGAGTGGCTCCTTAGGGGAGATAGGGGTTGACACCAGCTAGCCTTGGCGAGAGTCCTGCGAACGAGATTAAATAATCCCTCCACTTATTATTACAGACGATAACGTCCCGAGAGTACGTGCCTTTATTTCAAAATTATTCCCTCGCTCGACGGTATTCGACGCTGCGAGTGGCATTTATTAGCGACGCGGTAAAAACGGACAGAAAACGCGTCGCGACGATCCGTCGCCCGGCTGCAAATTACGGGAACTAATCACAGAGGAATGGAACCGTGAACGCTCTTAATAATTCGTTGATCGACGTTCCTCTGGCTTGTCAGGTGCATTGAATTTAAGCTCAATAAGAATTTCCAACTTCGATTGTGACGAAGACAGGAAATTCGTTAAAGCGATTTAAAAAGGGTGTATTTCTGGAAATACGTGAGATTAGTATAGCTGAGATGAACACGTGATTTTAATCCTTTGCACTCGGCGACTTTTTCGTTACAGGAAAATAGTGATTTGAAGACTTTCTGCTATAAAGTCGAGGATATTTATAAAACGGCGAATAAGAAATCATATACAATTTGAGACGCAGAATTATTTTACTTCGATATTCCACGCATCGTTGGGTAATTATAAATTTGATATATTAATTAAGATTCATCTTTGGAATTCGATTACATGGCGACTGAGAGACGCCTCTCGAGTGCGAAGGGCTAAAATTCAGAAGAAATAGGGAATTTTTATTAACTGTTGCAACAGTAATTTCAAGTGGTATACTTTCGACAGAATGTGAAATTATTTTGTTGAAATACAGAATGCTATTAATAAATAATAAAATAAAAATTAACCCGGTCCCTACCTCGTAAGAATATTAATCCATTGCCACTACACCAAACAATTACATGGTAACATCTCTAAACAAAATTGAATTAAACCTACGAAGATCTTCAATTGCAAATATCTTAAAAATTATTAAATAGTGGCACTTATAATATACCTTCATCATCAGGGGAACTAACTCTACCATCCTGCAAAATTTAAACTAAATCGGTGACTCGAAGGCTTCGCAGTATCCCTGTAACATTATTTTACAAATCGTTTCGATAATCTCCTGAAAAAGTAGTTCCGACGAGATTTAAAATTTCAGGCTGCTCGATTTAAAGTTGTTCCACTAATTTTCAATTTCGTATCATAACCTACGTATATATACATATTAATAACAATAATTTTTATTCATAAATTCGTCCGTTGATCTCAATAAATTTTAACCTGTTTTAAAAATTGTTAGAGTAGAAATAAACTGTGGTCAGGCTTGCACATTGCTCTCCCGAAAGTACTAAGCTCTGAACGCAGAAATTAACGCGAAATCGAACACAGAGGGTATCTAACCTTGAATAGATCTAACATCGGTGAATGTTGCCATGAAGTCTAGGCGTCATTGGTTAATAACGTTTTGCGTTGCCGGATGTAATCGTATTAAGTGTGGAGTGATACTCGAACTTCCTGAAAGAGCTTCCGGCGAGATTTATTGCCACTCGAGTCGCTGCAGTGTTTCCAAATGCCACTCGGCGATCACTGCACGATCGTTGTAAAATGGCTTAAAATACCGTGAAAAAAGGGGGGCAAAGAGTGGGAAAAAGGGGCTACGCGACGGCATGTGAATTGCGACAAGTTCGATACGTCCTGGGTACTGAAATTACGTGATTGCAAGTGCTGCAAATTCGGAGCTCGCTTTACTTTATTTCCTTTGAAGACGGCTCGAATCTGATTAACGTAGTTTCACTGGTTTTCGCAGCTTTTTAGTCCACTTCGCTTTAATTTCTGTTTTTATCGCGGGAATTACAGGGAGGAAACTAAAAGGAGTCTAGTGAAATAAAATAACTAGCTACGTAACAAAATGATATAATAAAAAATAGATAAAATAAACAAAATAAGATATAAATATAGCAAATTTTAAAATAGTATAAGAAACTTGATATGCGTGTAATACTCTCGATTAGTTCTTTCCAATTGAAAGAGAAAAAAAGAAATTAATTATACGAGATTTCAGATGAATAATTTTAATAATCCTGGAATATTAATAATGATCGTTAAAGACGATTTATTAGCTCAGATCTGATAAATACGTCAAAGTGCCGATAAATTTAAGTATTAACGAATATATCTCGACAGTAGGTACATTTACAGCAGCATAATTATAGTTTCACTTCGGATTAAAGTAAAGTATCTATCGACGAGACTATAGGAAACTGATAATTTCTATTAACGTGCTAATGTATTAAATGCATTAATCGCATTAAAATTTGCAACAAACAGCGCATAGAACGCCACCGAAGCATAATTAAAATATCGAGCGTCAATTGTACGTATAAAGCCATGAGAGATAGAAAAGTAATTACAACAGAGTATCTATATTAATTCCGCGAGATTTATTGCATAAATACATTCTGACATCAACTATCAGACTCATTCGAAAGTATCGGCATTGTTATGAATATTTTGACGCGCCTTCGTAATTATGGTGATGCAATAATGGTCCCCTGATTACTCAATAATTTGGAATTCCGAGCGAACATGTTCATGACGCCGGTGATTATTAACATACATTAAACTAAGTGCACATTCGCAAATAGGCATTTCTAAATACTGCACTTCAGCATAGTTTCCTCTTCAACCCCCAAATTCGTGACAAATTTATTTTAATCGCATTTAAACGCGTGTCGAACATTTTTCAATTCCACGATTCGTCGCATTTATAATACCGATTCAATTTTCTGATAAATACGCAAGCTCCACATTTTGCAATCAGTTGAAGAATAAACTCGAATATTTTGAAATTGCAATATGCGAATCCTTCTTTGCAACCACAAATATATTCGGTAATTCTTATTAACGAGAGATAAAAAGACTTTTCATTACAGTAATGGTAAAATTATGAGTTGATTTTATATGTGTGAATGCGAATGAGGTAGAAATAATAGAAAGAAATAGAGTAAGTGAAACTCGTTTGCGACGATATAGATATAGACAGAGTGGACGAAGTATAAAATAATTTGGTCAAAAATTAATTTCAACGTCAATCAAGTTACCAGTTGTAATTATAAAGACACGATATTTAGATTTTTCTTTGAAACATTAATAGACTAAAATTTGAAATCTCAAAATATTCTCTAAAATTAATTTTCCACCGACAAAATATCCTCGTCATCGAAATTCATAGATATATAAATATAATACCTGTGAGCGTTGGTTTTATGAGAGTATGAGTGTTGAATTTATACGTGTGAATGGGAATGAGGTAGAATAAATGAAAATCATTTAGGGTGATATAAATATAATATGTGCGAGTGGAGTCTAGTATGAATGATGTTTGAAAAATGTTTGGAAGAATGTGCCAGAATAAAACAGTTATGTGAGAATCATCAAAGAGGAAGCATAATTTTCTAGAAAGTATCAATCAATTTTTTGTTTAAAATAGTTTATCGTGAGTTGTTTCCATTATTTAAATATTTTTATCCAAATATACCAATGTGTTAATTGTGAAAAAACATAGAAGATATTGGGGTGCATTTCTATCCACAAGTATTAAGTCAGTATTAACGTTAAACCTATCAAAATCACAGTTTTCTAAATTTTCGTCAAAAATTCGGCATTCAACGTTACGATCCGAATCATTCGTCTTCACAATTTTTCTTCCGATATAATTCTAATAATTTTTCCAACGTCTCCCTTTATTCCATTTTCTAAAAATTCTACTTCTTCTTCATTCACCTTTCACCTAACTATAAGAAAAAAGAGGAAACATGGGTACGTAACGGTTAATAAAAGGGAGAGAGAGAGAGGGAGAGAGTGAATTTTCTAGAAAGTGTCAATCAATTTTTTGTTTAAAATAATTTATTGCGAGTTATTTCCATTATTTAAATATTTTTACCCAAATATACTAATTCGTTAACTGTTAAAAAACGTAGAAGATATTGATGTGCATTCCCACCCACAAAAATAAAATCGAATTTTATAAAGAAAAAATCAGACACAAAACGACAATGAAATAAAATGATCGACATAAGAATATCAAACAAGCTCGCTTTACAAATCAACTTTTCCGCTCAATATCGAACCTAATATGCACCCCCTGTCCCCCCAATTTCTAACCTTCGCGCACACACCAATAACGAAGCCGAAATTGAAACAGAAAAAATTCATATACCTTACAAAGCTTGCAGATCCCTTTTCCCCACTCGTCCGCCACTTTCATTCGCCCGGCCGGTCATTAAAACCCTACAAACGGAACACGCGCGTTTTTCTTCCCTTTTCTCGCGAGAAACGAAAACGGGATAAAAATCCGCTTTACGGGATAGGCGTGTCGCTAAAAATCGCAATCATTGTTACACGGCGAGGTCGGAGAAATTTAATAAAACTATAACCCGCGGCCCGTTATCGATTTTAAATCCAATCGTGCAGCAGGTCCAATAAAAGCCACCCCCTTTGATCTTACCTCTCGATTATTAATACCCCGGCTCCCCTGTTTCACGCCACTTTGCCGCCGTTATTAATTCACCATTCGAATCTCGTACGGGGATCAGAAACCGAAACCGATCGGCGCGGTTATGACGTTTCATGGGGACACTCGAGCTCGAAGGAAGCGCGCGACGAAAAGGATCGGGTTGTGATCCGATCGATTCGATCCCCCGGCTAGATATTCGCGCGGGCTTCACGCGAACGGGGGACAACGAACATCGTGGAAATTTAACGATCGACAGGACAGGATCGGAGTAATGCGATTCGCATTTCGTCCAGCGGCAACGGCCCCGGGACTTCCGATGGCCGCCATGCCACTCCCCGTCGCAGCGGGTACCATCGTCGAGAGCTTTGCAACTTCGAGTTGGGAACGGGTCCTCCCTGCCCGGCCGTTTCGCAGCGATTGGACTACTTCCAAACCATCTGCGCTAATTCTGTCCGACTTACCAACCACCGATTTGCAGAATTTCGGCAAGACTGCTCGACACGTTGCACCCCGGGTGACTCGCGGACCGCTGCAATCTGCAAGCCTGCTAACAAGCCGACTTTATGCATCGCGTTAATGCGGTGTGTCCCGTGTCTCGATTTGCGCTGGATGAGTTAGGCGAATGATAAATAACGATGGTGGACATGGGGTGAATTGAAGCTCGATTGGTGACGCCACTTTGAATTGAAAAGATATTTCCTTTTCTGTGGTTGTCCATGTTGAACGTTTTTATTTTTCGATGGTGGTATAACTGGGTATACGGAGAGGGGGTGGTAGTGTAGAGAAAAGATATAAAGAGAACACGCGTGCAATTGTAGTACTGAATGAAACCAAAGATATGTAATTTCGTTGTTGATTTATCATTTACTGTTTTATTTTAATTTTTACAGTTAGCCTTAAATGGATAAATTGATAATAATATTTATTGAACAGTATAACAACACAACATGAATTATAATTAAATCACATACAATAAATTCGTGCTCACTGCGATATAATCTATTCAGGATTCTTTCACACGCGTCTATTTCTGATGACTGTCATTCACCCACAAATTGTTCTTCATGACTCTCTGTCATACTCGTCACACACATACATTCTTTCACACAAACAATCCTCACATTTATACCAAACATTCTGTGACAACCACTACCTTTCTACAAGCCTTTCTAGAAATGTATGAATGGCACTTGAATAAATGAACTGAACAGGAAAATTCTCTAATAACCTTAACAGTTAATTATAATATTAAGATAAAATCAGGCAATGAATGATAAACGATAAATTTGGGGTTAGTGGTAAGAGTTAAAGATTCGAGAATGGTTCAATGGTTGAGATATTGGAATTGGATTCTTCTATACAAATCTTCCTTCCCCCAAAATCGGATCAATTTTTGTTGCAATTGATCCCCAATTTTTAGGAATACCTAGAAACAAAGAATAATAAATACTACAGGGTGGTCACGGAAAAATTGAAAGGTTTAAAAAAGACAGAAATTGTTAATTTTTTAAGTTATACAGCATCCCTTGGAGATTAAAAAATTTAATACTTGTGGAATGCGTGGGATGCTATTTTTATGAAAACGAATTACAAATCGGTCAATGACCTATGCAAGCTATTATTCCAGAAAACAAATCAAAAATTAACTGATACCGTCATAGAAAGCTATTTTTATTAAAAGTCACGTGTTTGAAACAGGAATAAATAATTCAAGTTAATTGAAGTTTCGAAAAATAAAAATCGGGGAAATATTATAACCCTGTATAAATCTGCGTATAGATGCGATAATAATAAAAGTAAAGGAAATGGTAGGTCGTCGATTCTATTTGCTCGAACTGGTTTGCGCAACAACTTCCTAGCGTTAGCTAGTATCTTTTGAATTCCATTTAAACTTCGACATTCGGTTTGTTACGAAATGTAACGGCCTTTGGACCGCGAAATATATTGCAGCGATTGTTTCGACGATTGCGTTAGAAATTCGAGCGGAAGCGGCACCGCCAATGGGAAATCTCGATTATCCGAATGTGATTGAAGACACTTTCGGATATCGGTACTTCCATTAAGCGAACTTTCTATTATCTGCACGCGCAATAAAACGCTAACGATCGATTATCCGCAAATAAATTCACGTATTAACGTCTGTAATAATATGCGTCCACCCGTCTGATAAGTAATACCGTTGCGCGAATTTTAATTGTTAATTATGTTCCTAATTAGTTCAACGTTTCGGTAGACAATGCCGATATTCATCTCGCGATAATTACACTTAGTAATTGAGTGTCGTCATACTTCACGCGATGTATCGATTGCTGGCACAATAAGTGAGTGAAGTCGGTGCATCTATCTTGATTCTACGGAATGGAAATTTCCCGCGTTACAACGATCGTTACATGGGAATGGAGATGTAACCTCTGAATCCCTTGGAATGCATTCGACCAGATAAAATCACTTTCCAAACGATCACCTAAAAATCTAACTTTTATTTCTAATCATTTCCTTCGTGAAAATTTAAGTATTATAATTCTTCGGGTATCATAATGCTTCATTGCTAATTAATATATCAAAGCACATCTTACTATTTTTATTACAGTAAAAATATTTTCCCGTATATATTACAGTATGTGATTATTATCCTCGAGGATTAGTATAAGAGCATCAAGAACCAGGAGATCCAAGACAAATAAATTATTACATAAAATATTAGCAATTTAGTGTTTCGAGTATCATAATGTTTCATCATTAATTACAATGTAATATCAAAACACCTTTTAGTATTTCTATTACAGTAAAAATATTTTCCCGTATATATTACAGTATGTGACCCTCGAGGATTAGTATAAGAGCATTAAGAACCAGGCAATGCAAGACAAATAAATTATTACATAAAATATTAGCGATTGAAATAACAAGTATAGATTCAAAAAGGAAATGTCATACGTCACATATTTTATGGTGGTACTTAATTAAATTGCATGAACTCCGCATTTCGCTGTAACGTTAAATTTGTAAATCGCATTTAGATTATTTTTATTATTTCTTATTAATGAATCACTCCCATATAAACGAATAAATTAATATTTTCGGAGCTCCAATTTTTATTAATTTTATTTCCTTTAAATAAATGAGTAGGTCGAATATTTTGCAACTCAATTAACGAATAAATTTTTCGAAAACGTCACGTGCGAGGTTCTTTTCTTGCAACCAGAGATATTATTCAACGAAGTCGCATACTCGAGCTACCTACAGCCGCCATTACGGAAACTAACAATCTACAACGATCTCCAGAGTGAAGCTCGCGGAAGATCAAAGATATCTCTAAGCCTGTTTTCCGAATTGCGATGGAGAACTAGCGAGATATAACGGAAGGCCATGGATAAATATACGCGTAGCCCGGGTCGCAGGAGAAGCCTCGGGCAAGCACGGTATTTTCTTCGACGAAAGAGGATCCTAAAAAGCTGCATCGCGTTCCGAATCGTCGAATTGTAAAGAAAGAAATTGCGCGCCCCTGGAAGACGATTAAAATTTCCAACTACCTCCATCGTTCCATAAACTTTCCGCATTATTCATCACCGCTTCGACTGGAACTTCCATGCGTAAAAAAGGGAAATTGAAGACACAGGGCTGAAACCGTAAAAAAATAAGTACGAAAGCGTTGTAAAATGCTTCCTTTGCTACATATTATTCCTTTGCGGCCATAAAGGGGCCGACACCGACCCCGGAGCAGCCTCGTAAAAAGGATCTCGCAAAGAAGAATAATGAACTCGGATGCTATTGCAACCGAAAGACCCAGTATTTTAATTCTTTACTCGGTAAATGCGAGACGAGTGAAATCATCGGAACTTGCTGTGAGTAATTTCTACGCCCGAAGAAATTTCAAGGAAGGAAATTATTAAAATGAAAGTATGGACCGTGGAAGCGAAGAGTAAATCGGGATTAAATCAACGAAATACGGAATTTAATATATCTAAATCGCGAGGTAGCAATTATCACGTATCAAGCACCCCATTGAACACGTAAAATAAAACTGAGTAAATTCAGATTTAATCGTTATCAAGTAAAACGACGATGCTGAGTTAGCTCATTCGCAAGTTTACCTTTTAATTTCTTAAAATCGTCGGAAAATTAATTTTTACACATTGCGTACGCCACTTTTTTAGGCGATCCAGAAACACTTTATACGATGCATATATGCACTTTCTTCTTTCGAAGCAACCAACGTCGCTATTGTGGAATATATGTATGCGTATTGCGTATTTTTACCAAAATTGTGCATGTGCCAATAATAGGACAAAGCGGAACCTTCATCGAGTTAGTCGTCGAGCGAATATACAAGTGAAAACTATTCTCTGTGACATCATTTTTCCAAAATTTTTAATTCGCATTTGGTATTATATTCATATAAGTTGTTAGAATAAAAATAAGCGAGACTTCGTTGTCCTTGTAACGTAACAAGAAAATCTATTTTCAATTCCTTAAATCATCGATTAAGTCGAAGAAACCCGAAGACGAGATATCGAGTCAACAATGCGTTAATACATTGCATACGGGTGACGAGTTAACTCGTCTTTTCTTGCCCAAACGTTGGTGACCGATGACGAGTTAACTCGTCATTGCACTTGCATTATCTATTTCAATTTATGAAACCCAGGACGATATAGAATATTGCGTGCGAAAGTGATTTTGAAGATTGAATTACAAAATAATAGCCGGTGGCATGACATAGTTTGTGTAAAATTGGCGATTAACAAAGTGTTAACGTAGCACAGAGTCCCTAATTTATATTTTATCTCTTGGAACTAAATTTAAAATCCTTCTCGTAAACCTACATCGAACCTCAGTCCTTTTCTTCCCCTATGATAATCATCCTACATAATGGATTTACCAAAAATAATAATAATAAAACTCGGAATTTACGAGTAGAATCTCAAATTTATCATTGAGATGCGCAATATAGAAAGTTTGTCAAATCTATCTGAGAAAATCAGAATTCCATGGGAAACAGAGCCATCTAATCAACGTCTAATTACAAACAAAGGCAGTATTATCGCTGTAGGCTTCCCCAGAGGATCCATGGACGAGTACAGAGGGTGACAAAGCGACGTAAGACGGCCCCTGGGCCCGTAAAGCACGCTAACCTAATAAACGCTCGCAAGGCCAGGTGGGACGGTCAAACAACCATAAATCGTAATGCGCAACCGGAAGACGTTCAAACGTTATTTCGCCAGGTTAACAAGCGGGCCATCCTGCGTACCGACGAATTGCACTCCGGCGTCAAACAAGAGGAGCTCGTCATTAAGGGATAGCCGTGCCCGTATGAAATAATTGTTGCCAGTAACGCGCCACTCCCTGGTTAACCGTATAAGGGTAAGTAATTACCCGTTTCGCATCCACAACTCCATTAATCCAGGAAGGTAAAGCAATTACTAGGAGAGAAGGCGGAGACCAACTTCCAGCACTTTATGCCGCCCTACTAAACACCAACTCCGAATTACTTTCGTATTATTATGCCTTTGTGGCGCATGGTAATTAATCCTCTCCTCGAGGCTAACTTCGACCTGGACCGGTGTACGGGCCAGGAGCTTGCTCGGGAGGAAAAATATTGGCCAACCGGATGAATGGAGAGTTTGGGGGTTGAAAAGAAAATTCCAGGGTGAAAGGATGTTTGTTCTAGGTAACAAGATAGTGCGAGCTATAACTTTTAGAGTATCTTTGGACTACATTCTGCATTTCTTGAAACTTCCAAACAAAATTTCTGCTTTCGTGAAATTCCTCTCCAATGCAAACATGTCTTCGCGTTGGTAGGGGGTAGAATAAGAAAATTCTACCAGTGGACGGGATAAACTATAATAAGTCTAGGATATTTTTAATGTTAAGGATTATAATTATAAAAGTGAAAGCGGAGTGTTGTTAGAGCGTTGTAATAGAGTTTAATAGAGTTTTGAGTCCTTTAGATCCTTTAAAATCTTATACTAATATCTCATCGTTTGACTTTTGAATATAATATCATTATTTATATCAAATAGAGACTGAGTAATCAGTGTTGTTTTATATGCCTTCCTAACCTCTTCTCCTCTTTTGTGATTCTAGATTGGTATACATTTAATTAAGAAATTTCGTGGGTGTTAATTGAGGATTTTCAGAACAAACGCGAGGTTTAGATCATGTCACTATGACAACAAATGAGTTCTCGTTTTATGATACAGAGATTGGATAACCCAGAGACAAAATTATCAGTATATTTGGAAAATCTGAATTTAATTAATATTCGAGAAGGTAAATTTTCTTCATCCCGAACAGCGTGTCTTTTTTATCCTAACTTCGGTTTAAGTTCACGATTGAGATCAGGGGACAAAATGGCGAGGATACAATTGGTAGGCGATTGTTCTCGGAAACTTTGGAGCTTCGGACAACCTTATCTGGCTGGAAATTTTAATAAGTTACGATTAAAACGAAGTAAAAGTGTTTCTCGTTAATTCACGGTTAATTTCAACTCAAAGCCGAGTTAATGATCCGTGAACATCCCGCGACTATATCCGGGTGTCTTCGATTAATATCGCGAGTGGAATCATAAAAGTTTACGAGATACACACGGTTGACCTGTTCACGGAAACCGAAGAATTCCTTTTTCGGTACCTCGTGTACGAGTAAAGTGAAAAGAATGAAGCATTTAATCTACCAAATGACTTCATCCGAAGCAGTTGTTCCTACAGAGAGGTCTTCTCTATCCTACGAAATTACTTATCCCTCTACAATTACATTTCAGCTGCTAAAGTGAAACTCTCGCTCCCATTCTTTCCCCTTAATTCGTAATTTCGTTTGTAATACCAACTATACCGCGGAAACGTGATTTATCCCTAATAAACATCGTTTTACCGTGTACTGAACTCCAATTCGAACCCTATGATCGTCGAATTTTAATCGAAACTACTGTTTTTCATATCTCTCTGCAATTAATGAAGAATATTTATTGCAGAATATTTATAGAAACAAAATGTAACCATCCCAAGTCAATATTACAACAATTATAAATTTATCTCGTAAATCTCATACTATTTAAGTTCCATAGATTCTCCAGCTACACCTCATTGCTTTTCATCCGAATATTTATAAACGAGCACGAACAATAGCCATTCCACTGGCATCGAAAACTCGGTGGATAGCCGCGTGACACGTCACACATTCCATTCGCAAAAATGACAAAAGACGTGTCCATCACGATCCAGACACACGTACCCCTGCCTCCTCGTCTGGTTAAGCATTCCGTCCCCCTGCACCCCGTCCCGACGAAAGCATTACCCGCGACACGCGTGGCAGCTTTTGTTTCATTTTCGTATCTGAATCCGGCGATCGTTTCGCGCGTCTCCCTCCCCTACTTCGAGAATCTCGATCGACGTCGTTCGATCGTGCTTTTAGCTCGCTTTACCTTGTTGCATTGTTCCGCCGTTTGCACCGCGCGCCACTCCAGATTGCTTTCGACGAGGTCCCGCGTTCTCACCTCCGCCCCTCTTGCTTTTCAACGACATTCCGTTTTCCTCGCAGACTCATTTCCACGGGTTATTTCCGTCCGCGTCTTCTCGCTGGTCCCGTATCGAGAAGGTCACGTGATCGCGGCGCGACGCGGCCACTGCGCATGCGTCAGCGACTGGAGCGCGCTCCCGCGGCGCGCGACGCAAACTCGAGTGACTCGTGCTCCTCGTTCCTTCGCCGAATCGAACTCGCGATTCAGAGAATAAAGAGGTTAATTAATTCCAGCGTGCTTAACGACCGCGTCGACCCAGAAACCTTGATTTTCAGAGGAATTCGGTCGAAAGTGGTCGCTCTAGCTTCGCAAAAGCGTCGTCAATGGAAAATATTGTGCACAGGCATCGATAAGGTTATTCGGGAACCGGGTTAAGTGGATAAATTTCAACGATGGAATTGTAACGCGCATTCTTTCACGTTTCAACGTCGCATCTGCCTGTTATTTCCCAATTTTTTGGTTCGAATACTCTCTCGTCGTGCAGTTTGGAATTTTTTTATATGGAATGCTGGTCCGTGTGATCACGTTTTATCTAGAGGCACGAATTCCGTGAAATATTCGACTCTTTTTTCACGGAGGATGGTACACTCGGATGATTTTTGGACGATGCATTATATATGCCATAAAGAGTAGTTATAGGGAAAGGAATTTTGATCAGCCGTCAGTCGTACGAAAGATTCGAATAGAATATAGACTCGAAACTCTCGGTCTGTTGTATTGCAGCAACTGTCGCCAAAACCTACTTTATCGTTGCGATAAAAGTCGGTCCTTCGAACGCTTTACGGCCCAGAGCGTATCGATATTGACACACGCGCGGCAATATTTTAACTCGATTTTTATAAGCTCGAGTTTAACGGTCATTGACAATAAGTCAAAAACATCATAGAACATCGAACAGCTCATTAACAGCGGAGACAAGTTCATCGTCGCGTTTATTAAAATCCGCTAATTAAGATTCGTTATAAATTAACGTCCTGCGCTTAATGCCCGTCGATCATGCGATAATTAGGAGAAAAAAGAGCCCGACAACGTGTCGGCAAGAATGAAACGTTCAGAGAATTCTCCGTTTCACCTCCGGGCTTTTAATATCTTCGTCGAATTTATCCGCCATTAATTAGACCGCTCTTTAATACGCCATTCCGTGAAACGGCGTATTTTTTCGTGTTTTTAATTTCGTTTCGTCGCTCCAGGGATAAAATTCGATCGTGCATTCGCCGGCAATTTTTACGGTTCTTTACGATTACACGTGAGATTTATTCCATGCCGCGTATCATGGCGAATTCAAATTAACTCGGAAAAAGGGAGGAAAAAAAAAAAGAGAGGAGGAATAAAATGTGGAGCGAGAGTGGGCGGGAAAAATAGGGATATGAAGCAAAAAAATGGAAATCAGTGGCGTCGCAACAAAACAAACAATTCGTGCGACCGAATACCTTCCGCTGATTCCCCATAAACGTTCGTTTAATCCGCTCCGCGTCGCTTTTTGTTCATGCAAACGGGATTACGCGGAAATTATGCCTCGTTTAACAGACTTTATCTGTTGTCTCTGTGCGCGGAAAAATGGCCGAGGACACGCGGAAACCGCGAAAGCCCCGCTCCCGTCACCCCTCGGCCCTTTATACCTTCAACGCGGCAATCCGCTCGCGAATCAGCGCGTCAGCCGTTCGAGATTCCGCTCGGTCCATTATCGAAGTTGATCGTTATCAGCTTTATAGCGCGATAAAATCCTAATTTTTCGAACGGAGTCACGCCGACAGCTTTTCATTATCGTCGTACGTTGTCGTTAACCCGTTTCTATGAAATACAAATATTACCCGCGAAACTTTGAGCCCATAACTCGCGGGCTTTTCGCCATTGCGCGCGCCCATTAGCCCGTTCTCGCTGCGAATTCACTTTTCATTCCTCGCCGCGCGTTATTCTTTCCCATTTCCTCCGGTATAATTGTGGCCAGATTCCCCGTTCGCTATGGCGGCTAATAATTTCTGCCTGATTACGGAACAGCCAGCGAAACGCGACTATTTAACAGTATTTCGTGCCCCATTTTAACGCCGATCACTGGCCAGTCGTTCGACGGATCGGTCTTCCCCGTTTGTGCTCGTGAAGTTAGATAGCAGGCATTCTGGTCATAAGCGGGGTTAAGTGCAGGTGCCTTTGAATTCTGGTGGCCCATGATTTTTATGGTCCATGATCTTTATCGAGGGAACAGTTAAGTCGCGTTGGAATTTTATAGGGGGTTTATGCACGATGGAAACGATCGTTTGATCTGTTGTACAGCGTGCTTCACGAATTATCTTCATTTAGGTATGTTTATTCTTTCAAATGTTATAAGAGAACGGTGCTTATAAAAATTGCATGGTTCGAGGGGATGTTAACCCTTTCGACAGGCGCATCTCAGTCGTCATTTAATCAGATTCTAAAAATGAAGGTTGATTAATATATACGAAATTTAGAATTATACAACGATGCGTGGAATATCGAAGTAAAATAATTCTACGTCTTAATTTGCATACGATTTCTTATTTGTTTTAGAAATATCGTTGATTTTATGGCAGAAAGTCTTCGAATTACTATTTTCCTGTAACGAAAAAATCGCCGAGTGCAAAGGGTTAAGAAGATTATGTGGTAATGGTTGACATTGATTTTGAATATATATGTATTGATATAATAAAGGACCAATGACTGTAAGAAAGGGACGAGTGGGACAAGTATGCATGGGATGCCAATATCTAATGTATGAAAGCAGAAAGAACAAAGCAGAGAGATTGGACATAGGTGAGTTGTAATTGAGTTGTAATAGTGAAAATGGGTGTGGACATGTGATTGCGAGAAATTAATTAGATTTATACTCAATATTCGTGTTTGATCATTTTTTGTGATTAAATAAAGAATTGTTCATATTGTTATTGATATTTCATCCACCACTAGCAGATTAACCCTTTGGCTTACAACCACGTGTGAGGCTCGTGGTCAAGTTTTCGAGCCAAAACTGATTATCACGAGCCTGGCCCGTGGTACATCGGTCGGGCCAAATGTAAACTTCACGTGACACGCCCGTGGTAAGTTACGTGCAATTGTTACAACTTAAGACAGATCTGCCGAGCCATGGAATGGCTCGAAGGCTCGACTGTTGAATCTTAAATCGTAGGGCAAGGAGTTGAGATATTATACTTTCTCGAACGTTAAAATTTCTCTAAATAATATCTTCAGGTATCGTTTGCAGCGACGAAAATATTCACGTAATTAGGTATTCTAGAACACGAACATGATGCTATGTATTCAATATTTCCGAATATCGCGTACCGTCAAAAATAGATAAAATGACGAGTGAATGAAAGATGATTATCTTCCATACCATTTCCACGATTCAAAATTGAAACTCACCCCGAAATCGACAACCCGAAGGAAAATCCAATCATTGTTCGGACGTCTTGGCAGAGCAGAGAGGCTAAGAGAAAATCCATGTTCCAACGCGTTGAAGCTCCATGATTTCGTGGTCACGCATACCGTCGAACATTCCCCGGATTTCTTGTCGGGGTGAAAGTAACGTTCACTTTCGCGACGGTCACTAGCTTGCAAAGAGAGAGGAGCGCACGACGAGACGGAGAGAGAAAGAAAGGAATCCAGACCACGTTCACGGGTTACTGCCGAAAAATACTCGACCCGTGAGTAAGCAAAGACAATGGTCCCGCAAGCTCGGGCGACCACCGTCGCCGCTCGGCTCACAGACTTAAGCCACGAGGGTAGTTTTATGGCGCGTCTTCACCGGACCATGGGGACAAGAGCAAATATTCGTTCGCCCTCGTTTACGCCCTCACGCTCTCGTTTCTTGTAACTGAAACCTCGCGGAATTCCTGATCCGCGACGGTGTTTGCTCGGTCAGCTTGCTCCCCTCGTTCTCTCGAGGCACGTAAAGCTCGCATTCGTTTCGCCATTTAATCGCCGTGTTTTCTCTACTAATTGGTCCGAACGTGGTTTTAATCGATGCCGACGCGGAAATTCGAAAGGGTTGCAAACGAACCCCATTTTTTCCCGACATCCCTCGTCTCGTTATAATTGGTAAACGCTGAGCTCGTGTTAAGACCGGAGATCTTACTTCGGGGCCAGAACATTGGTGCTTCCGGGAGATTTATAAGCGAAGTTCGTCTATAAAATTACGTAATGCCGCGTCGGCTGAGTCGCGCTATTAATCTTTCTAGCGTAGAAACATATGCGCGTATAGATTTATGGGTATTCTAGAATCCTGGAAGCGCACGATATGCGACTATTTCCGCATGACGAAGGTAGGATTCGTTAATATCGATTGGGCAGGGTGAAGCTTGTTTTGTGATAAATGGCTGCGTTAATCCTCAATCGTCGGCTAATTGACATCCAATTTCTAGGTACTCGTCACAATAGGATGTTTTGAAAGCGTAAATGAAGATAAAGAGGAAATTATACGCATCGAGTTCACTTCTCACCATTTCCACAGTTCTACGACAAGAGGAAGTATACAAATTCTATGGCCTATTTGGCCTCCTCGAAAAGAACTAGTTTTCGTTAAAAATTCTTCACGTAGAACTCATTATGCTCTATAAACTGTCAAAAATCAAAACTTTCTTCTAGTATCGTGTAATACAGGTATATATGACATAATATGGATAATACTCGCTTCTTTCCATTACACGGTGCTCATTCCTATTCTAATAAAACATACAAGAATAGTCTCCGTGTGTACATCTTTGTCACCCCCGATAAAAACAACGGCCAGAAAAATCCCAAACAAAATGCCACAACGCGAAAACATATTTCCCCAATTACAATCTCTTCTAGAGACCCCCACCACTCGCTCGGGAAACCTAAACAACGTCTTCATCCACCCTATTCTGCAACGTTAGACCCTCTTCTAGGCCTCCCTGTAGCACCATTTCCACAGTTCTACGACATGAGAAAGTATACAATTTCCATGGCCTATTTCTCTTCTAGGCCTCCCTGTAGCACCATTTCCACAGTTCTACGACATGAGAAAGTATACAATTTCTGTGGCCTATATGGCTCCCTCGAAAAGGACTAGTGTTCGTTAAAAATTCTCCACGTGGAACTCATTATGCTCCATAAACTGTCATAAAAATAAAAATTCTTCATTTCTCCTAGTATCATGTAATGCAAGTATATATGACATAATATGCATACTACTCGCTTCTTTCTATCACATGGTGCTCATTCCTATTCTAATAAATCACACAAGAATAGTCTCCGCGTACACACCTTTGTCACCCCTTTCATCAACCCATTCGAGCAATGTGCTCATTCCTATTCTAATAAATCACACAAGAATAGTCTCCGCGTACACACCTTTGTCACCCCCTTCATCAACCCATTCGAGCACCCCCAATAAAAACAACGGCCAGAAAAATGCCAAACAAAATGCTACAGCGCGAAAACATATTTCCCCAATTACAATCCCTTCTAGGGACTCCCATCACTCGCCCGGGAAACCTAAACAACGTCTTCATCCACCCTACTCAGCAACGTCAGACCCTCTTCTAGGCCACCCTGTTCTGGAAAAAACCGTTTCCTCGGCGTGTGTGCAAACACTCGGAGTATCCGTCGCCGAGAGTTCTCTCCAGTCCATCTCCCGGAAACTGCCAAACACACGTCTCTGCAGCTGTTCCGGCAGCCTCTCGTGACCCTTCGGCTCGCGTCTAATACCCGGCCCGTCTATTTCATGCAGATTATGCCTGTCTATAAAACGTTGGCCGCAGCAGCGGCAACGGGATACCGTCTGGCTGATACCCGGTGAAACAGAATTTTCCGACACTTGGCCGAATGGAATCGCGATGCTTTATAGCCTGGATCCTCGGCATTGTGGCAAAATATTAGCGCGAAATGGTATTGCGGCCCGGGTCGATGCACTTTTGGCACGCGGGCCTGCGTCGCGCAGGCCGGGATCGTTACCACCCACACACGGACTGCACACGCGAACCCTGTACACGAGCGCACACCTCGGCAGCCAAGGGAGGAACGCACACACGACCCTGCGAAGCGGAGACTGACAATGAATAAGTGCACACCCGGCCAATGTTTGCTGCACATTTGTCGCCGCGCGACATCGACACACCGTCTTGCGGCTCGGGCAATCTCGATGAAACAGTGCGAGAGGGTGTGCGCAGAGAGAGAAGGGTTGGATTCCTTTCGGGGTTGTTTCTTGCGTCCGTGATCGCGAGTGCTTGTTCGTATGGGGGATTTTGCCCGTGGAAGTTGGCCGTGTTTTGTTGATCGGTTCTTTTTCGTTGCGCACTCGAGATCGGGGCTGAAGGGGTGTGGATTAACGTCGAGTCATTGCGAGCGGGAGGAACAGGGGTGAAAGAAACGGGGGTAGAATTGCTATGAAATGTACGATAACTTTTTGCACACGTGGCTCGTAAATTATTCGTTGTAGTAATAGAGTTTTGAGAATAAAGGGTGTCTGGTATTTTGGGCAGCAGAGGATAATTTCGGATGCTACTCGTTTTGTTAATTATTTCGGTATTTTTCGAAATATATAGGTAAATTTATTACTTTATCAAATTATTGGAAAATGATTATAAATGGTGCAAGAATTTTGCGATATTCCCATTGCTCCTCCGTGTATGGATTTCCTGATAAGCGTTGCAGAATTGAACAACCTGAAATCTTCATCAAGATTCCTGATTTTCCGATAGGGTGTGATGGCATTGTGAAGCTACTGCAACATCAGAATTCAGACAGAGACTATGGAATTGTGGATTAGTTTCCTGAATGAAAGGGTGTGTACAATATCCCAACATTGCATACCTGTAAGCTCAATGCAGCATGTTTGCGCAGGACATATGCAAAATTCAGGAATTCGCTGCAAATGTATACCCACATTGGTGATCTCGCTCCTTTACCATGAACGAAACGCAGTCTAGCAAGGAAACGGAAGCGTAATGTAGCATTGGATCACGGTTTAAACGTAAGTCTAATTAATAAAATCCTCCATTTCTTACAAGAATTCTCTAAATTTCTCAAAATTTTAAATTAAACGCTGCGATAATTCTTCGAAACGCGAATGCTAATTTAATTAAAATAAATCTCAATCTTTTTCCTAAAATACTAAAAATTTTTCGAATGCGAGGACTCCTTTGATCTTTCATATTTAAACTTCTCAAAGTTCCAAATTGAAAACTTTGCTGATTTCTTGCAACCTTATTTCCCAAGGGCTTACGCTCATCAGCCGTTACATATTCAGAGTCTCCGAGTTCTCGAACATGAAAAAGATTCCGGAAAGTCTTGGTCATTTCTACAATTTCTAAAATAAATTAACAACTTGCCGCTCTTCTCTTCCACCTGAATTTTTCCTACTCCAGTGATCTCAAGTAGCAAGGACAACTACTTATAGCCCTGGACTAAATTGGCCCCGTTTTCCGTTCGTGTATCCAGAAAATATGTTGATCGTAAGGCGCGGCGAGTATAAATATAGCGGCATTTGTTACGTAAAAGTGTCGTCTTATACCGGGGACGTGGGCACCGGATGTGGCGAAGCTTTTAAGCAAATTAAGTATATCCGTCGTCGCGAACGACTGCGAGTGAAGTCTGATGGAACGGCGATGGCAGGGCATTGATTGATCGGCAGCCCGGTTAACTCGATTGCGTAACAGAGATACCGTTTAATCGGCCGATCGATCTTACGACATTAACACTCGACCAGTCCCGGCGACTTATACCCGTTCGAAAACCCTGCGCGACCTCGTGCTCCGCCATCTTGCGAAATTTAAACGCCCCAGACGATCCGACGAACCCAACCGTTGATCGAAACTACCACGTACGACCGGTAATTAATCTCCAGAAAATCGAGACTCACCGAAAGCTCGATAACAGAGCACGACTAATCGAAACGTCATGCGGCGGATTCGAAACATTCGGAGCGTGGATGAACCCGCGGAGAAATAAAACACACAGCGGAAAACACACGCGCGCGTTGACACGAGATTTCAACGTTCGCCTGGCCCGGGTAATTAGCGGCGGGAGGAAATTCGGTGAAAAATTCGCGCGAAAAAGCCATCGGTCGAATTACACGGTCGAATGGTGTTCGACTGCGAGACTCGAAGATATGGATTTCCACGATCGCGGGAGTAACGAACATCAATTTTATCGTCGCGTCTGTCCGTTCGCGAGTCAAATCCATTTACTCGTTCGTCACTCGTCCACGACGATCCGCGTCAGGACGCGTCGTCGTCTCGCGTTTTAATCGAATCCAACCGTCGTCGCGGAATTATAATATTTGGCAACGGCGTCACGCGCCGATCTCCGACGCGCTATTACGCTGCTTCCGGTGCAAAACGGATTTCGAGCGAGCCGCTAATTTCATCGATCACCAGCGCCGCGTGCACCAGCGATGAAGCTTCGCGATGATTTTTCACTGGACCCAGCCGTCCGATTGAAAACGTCCATCCCGTCGAAATCGAAATTTCGATCACGCGGATTAATCCCCGCGCGGCGTTTACCCGCGGAATCGTCGATCACGCGCGCGAATTTTCGGCCCGGCTGACGAGACGATCGAAAATCGCGTTGGACGCGCGTGTAACGAAAGAGACTGCTCGCGCGACGGAATTTTCGTGTTTTCCACCGATTACTATCAACGATGGAGAGTGGAAACGGGCGGTTTGTCGGCAGCGGGAGAATTAATAAAGAAGTTAATTCGACGTGACGCGACGACAATTAAGGGTTGATAAAATTGCGTTTTCGGCTGGTTCGAGGTGTAACGGCGAACGGGGGGATGATCCGCGTGGGGTTTTGCCGTTGGAGTGAGATAAAATTGATCTACTGGGACGCGATGGGGTTTCGCGAGTAGTGGTCGACCGGAAAAATTTGTCGGACAGCGAACATACCGATCGGCAAAATTAAAAAATAATAGTACGAATTGTGGATATTTGTGTATCTTTTATCTTTCGAGATTTGGGGATTAAAATTAGAAAACGGCGTTATATAATATATATAAAGTAGTATTATTAATTACTGTTGAATAAGACGTTGTCCATTAAAATAAAAATAGAATAAATTATTTAATATTATAGAATGAAATAATACACAAAACTTTGCAAATGAATACTTTGCATTTTAACATTTGTCAGTTAGCGTATATCTGAATAGCAGTGACCTTGGAATGTCCTTTAAATGTGGAATAAAAAAAAAAGTGAAAATAAAAAAATTAAAATTAAAATAGAATAAATTTTTTAATATTATAGAATGGAATAATATACAAAACATTGCAAATGAATACTTGGCATTTTTACATTTGTCAGTTAGTGTGTATCTAAATAGCAATGACCTTGGAATGTCCTTCAAATGTGTATCCTGAAATATTTGAAGCCCAGCGAACTACTTTAATATCAGTTAAATTATATTGCTTCATCGATTATTTTATTAATCATGCTAATGTAATTTCACGAGACTTAGCAGAAGCATTACAAACAATTAGTTTTAATTTAGGGAACGAAGAAATAACGAATTAATAAAAATTAACGAATTTCGATCTCTATTGAAAATTATGTAAATAATATTAAATAAAGTAACGAGGAAAATTCTTGAAGAATTTTACCTAAAATTATAACAATATATGGCACGCCATAGACGGTATCAAAGGGGTTGAACTTCAAATGAAATTTTTTTTATCGCAGTATAAAGTATTTTAGAAAATGTCGCAATTAGAACAAGTTGCTGAGATTTACAAATTACTCAAATTTACAAATTTCTCGAAAAATAATAGCCAAAGGATCGAAGCTAGCAGAAATATCTAGGGGACAGATACAAAGAACGGAGCGAATGGAATTTTAATTCGTCTCCTCTGTTTTAATAAGAAAAACTACTTATCAGAGAACGCAAACTCGTTTAATGCAAATTATTCCAACACCGATACCTTTCTTTAACTGAATCCAACGTTAAAGACTTCGCGAATTTGCAAAAAGAGACAATGACAATTCGTCATTTCGAGAAAGTTTCAATTTCGTTGAAATTACCAAATTCTGTCCAATATTCCATTTCACCAGAAAGGTAACGAATAAAATACAAGAAAACTAGAAAATATTTTTACGCTCTCAATTATTGCCATTTCAATTACTGACTACAAAGCAAATTTCATGAAACCTTTTTCATATTTCGGGGCAGTTATAAAACTGAAACAAATGTTCCAACGAAACATGTTGTTTTACAAACCCCTTCCTGGCGATAAAATTAACGCAAGACCAAACAATTTTTTCATATATAGCACTCCAAAAAGAAATCTTTTGCGTCCAATTCGCTGTCAGTGATTTTCAACATTTTCCCTCCATAACAGACGTAAAATAATTATTAAAATGAAGTAGTACTTTTTTCGAAAAATATATTACGTGTATTCTTCTGGAATTATATTTTTCACTGATATGACGAGGAAAGCTAAAATTAATTTTCAAATGAATAATTTTAATGATAATTAGTGGCCAATATTCATTCATAAATGAATAATTTTAATTCACATGAAATATTTCATTATCTTAATTAGCCGATTTAAAAGAATACATTTAAAAGAGGTTATATAAAAGAGAATACATTTCATACAGAGTTACAAGTCTCAACATACTCCCTTTTACTATTGTAAGGGGTGGAGAGGAGATGGCTGGGTTAAATAAGTATTTCTCGATGGCTAATTGTACTTCACTCTGTCGATACAATATTCTCTCGTCTCTGATATAAAACTTCTCCGTTCGCTTCTTGGTTTGCCCTTTTTAAAGGTAGTCCCCTTTTTTGTCTGTTTGTCACCAAAATCAAGCTGATCATAGTCTCGTTTGAGATTCTGATTATCGTCACTTATGGCACCTTATCGATAACCGGAGCTAGCTTACTATTAACTGTTAAAAAATTTAAGAACAAGATCATCATTCACGTATACACGAATGGACAACAACAATTAACGTGTCAAAAAATTCTTCCAACCCATCAGTACATCGTCAGAACAACTCAGGAATGACAGATGCAACCAATCCAATTACCAATCAACAATTGACCTGTCAAAAAATTCCTCCAATCCATCAGTGCATCGCCAGGATAACTCAAGATTGACAGATGCAACAAATCCAATTACCAATCAAAAATTGACCTGTTAAAAGATCCCTCCAACCCACCAGTGTATCGCAAGAAAAACTCAATAATGACAGATCCAACCAATCCAATTACCAATAAAAAATCGACGTGTCAAAAAATTCATTCAACCCACCAATGCATCGCTTAGATAACTCAAGTAAGACAGATCCAACCAATCCAATTACCAATCAAAAATCGACCTGTCAAAAAATTCCTCGAACCCACCAATGCATCGCCAGAATAACCCACGATTAACAGATCCAACAAATCAAATTACCAATCAATAACTGACTTATCAAAAGATCCCTCCAACCCATCAGTGTATCGCTAGAATAACTCAATAATGACAGATCCAACCAATCAAATTACCAATCAATAACTGACTTATCAAAAGATCCCTCCAACCCATCAGTGTATCGCTAGAATAACTCAATAATGACAGATCCAACCAATCCAATTACCAATAAAAGATCGATCTGTCAAAAAATTCCTCGAGCCCACCAATGCATCGCCAGAATAACCCACGATTAACAGATCCAACAAATCAAATTACCAATCAATAACTGACTTATCAAAAGATCCCTCCAACCCACCAGTGTATCGCCAGAATAACCCAAGATTGACAGATCGAACAAATCAAATTACCAATCAACAATTGACTTATCAAAAGATCCCTCCAACCCACCAGTGTATCGCTAGAATAACTCAAGAATGACAGATCCAACCAATCCACCAATTACCAATCAACACTCAACGTGCCAAAAAATTCCTCCAACCCACCAGTGTATCGCCAAAATAATTCAAGAATGACAAGTGCAACCAATCCAGTTACCAGTCAATAATTGAACTGTCAAAAAATTCCTCCAATCCACCAATGCATCGCCAAGATAACTCAAGAATGACAAGTGGAACCAATCCAGCAACGAGTCAATAATTGACCTGTCAAAAAATTCCTCCAACCCACCAGTGCATCGCCAGGATAATTCAAGAACGACAGATGCAACCAATCCAATTACCAATTCGATCTTCGTTCCCGGTACCAGAAGCAAACGCAAACCTTTTCTTCTTTTCGCACCTGTCCTCGACAATAGCGAGTAACACCGTGAAAACGTTTCGATTCTCGGCAGCGAAGCTTAGTGACTTCATCGTCGAGACGACGTTCGTCGCACTTCATCCAACTGATGCCTGGTTATTTACTAGATTGCCGATCTATGAAGTCCCTATTGTCAGAGAATCCATGCAGCGTGGCTGTAAATCTTCCTTAATGCGTTACATCAATTTACGAAGGCGCCATCGTCGCGGCTTCCACGCCATGCAGCTGCGATTTCCGGTTGATGGCGGTCGCTGCAGCGTCTAACAAACGGCTGCCGATGCGCTCTCTGCGGTTGAATATTAATTTATTAACGGATCGCGCGTGCGTTTCGGCTTGAGATTAAAATCGAGCAACTGCGGGTACCGGCGATACGGAAATTCCAGTTTATATCGGTTTCTCGCGTGACAGGGGAATTGTAATTCGAATATTCAACGACGGCGCCGCAACAGGCGCGGGATTATATAGATTCGCGCTGGGAACAATTTAATCACCGGTTCGATGCTCGATGGAGATGTTGCTTCAAAGGTTGCCGAGTATTTTTCTTCGTTTCTGCCGGCCAGCAGGAAATTAAAAAGTTTTATAAGCTTGTTTTTTGTTCGAGTGAACTTGCGGCGAGCTAGTTGGGAAGATGGTTCGAAGTTTCGGTGTAGTCGGGTCATTGTTACAGATGTTGGATCACTTGCTATTCTTCTTTCCTAGTTTTTTACATTTATCGCGGAAGTACACGCTGTTGTAAATGTAACAAGCGTAAGTTTCTTTCCCAACTTTTTGTTAAGCTTTATTCCATTAGGAATCGGCTTTCGGTTAACCGCTGCTGGCTGGTTATTCTATATTTTTATTTCTCAATTTAATTTAAAGAGACTTTCGTAAGTGCATCTTTAAATTTAGTAATAAACTGGGTGGCTCCTTTATCGTGATCACGCCGATTTCGAATCATATAATAATTAAAGAGAAAAATTATTCTATAAATTATACGGCATCAAAAAAATCATTCAGTATCTTAGCAGTTAAAAATATACTAAAGTTTAAATATTATTACTTCCTTTTGTAATTTTTGTCTATAAAGAAAAAAAAAAATGTTACACGGAAATGAGCGAAATATTTAATAAATTACTTATCGATATAAATTAAACGTTTCAATTTCATTGGATTATACCAAGAACGGTATACTGTAACAGACTAAACGTAGTAACGATATGCAAAAAATTAATAAATAATTAAATTTATTAAATTCATCGTTAATAACAAATTAAAATTGTTAATAACAAACGTCTCAAAGCATAAATATATAATACAAACGAAAAAATCAGTAAATATTTGGTTATTATAGAAGACACGTCGTTATTAACGAAATCGGCAATGATCGTGACCTTCCGTCGATCTTCGGCCGGTCGTTGGTTATATATACACCGTGCGATCGGTAGCAACCCCTTTTGCCAGCCTCTCCTCGAACCGGAAGGATCTCCTCCATTGGGCCTGGTGGGTGGTGCGAAGGGCTGGCCAACGGTCAAGGGTCAGTGGTAAGTACTATACATTGTATATATACCTTCTTTTATGTCTATATATGTATATATGTACATTTCTTTCTTTCTTTCTTTTTTCGTAGTCTCTAATCTCTGTTTTTCCATTTCTGTTGATTTTTCCATTCATTTCACGTTCTTTTTCTTATTTATTTTGTGTTCATTTCACATTCTTTTTTAAAATAATTTTTACTAATAAATTTTTATTAATAATAAGCCCCTAATAATAAGGCTCTTAAGGCCAGGGTCTCATACGTAGCCATCTCCACGTGGTAAAACCTGGCAATTGGCAACCTTTTCAAAAAATCTATTTTTAATCATTTTATTTTTAACGAATCCTTGGAAAACGATGCCAAACTGAGAGCTACGTATTAGGTACACAATATTTCCAATCCATTTAAAACATTTTCCATTTGAAATTACAAAAAAAGAATACCTAATCACACTTTCTGTTTCTAAAATATACAAACTCAGGTCATTCAAAGTTAATTCAAGAACCACCCCATAATAATTCTCTAAGAGTATACAAAATTTAGAAAAATGACGATAAAGTTTTATATCTTGTTAAATATTATTGTTTCAACGAACCGCATCAATTATAACGATAATTGATTTAAATAATAATCAATTTCACTTACAGATAGGTTCGGATAGTCCTTGTCAACAATTAGACGGAGTATCGCTTACCTGAAACAATAAAAAATTAACGTTAATTTATACAACTCGACAAAGGATAGGAGTTACGTGCGTTTTGTTAATTTATAAAATAATCGAACAGCGTTCGACAATTCGACCTAACATTGTTACCAAATTCGATACGAGGAGAAAATTAAGCACCGTTCCATCAAACATGATTAGCAATATCGAACGAACAGGCGAATACTTACGATTTGAATCGCATACACGAAACTTGTTTCAACGAATTTTGTCAGTGAATAACATCGATAAATCGATCGACAAGTGTAGAATTTGATTTCTACGTGGACCTGAAATGAAATGGTAATAGAGGATATACGAAAGTTCATTCCGTTGAATATTTCCTGTTATTATTAAGTCAGTTAGTATTTCTCTCTTTAAAATCTGCGTATTCCAGGACGAAATTTAGTACACTTGCAGGGACAGCAATTTCTTGCAAATATGCGTGGAACGAGCAACAATTGAAGCGGGATGCAGTTTTCATTTCGGCGAAAATGGAAAAAGGATGGTCGAAACGAGCTAAACGATAATGCCAGGCTTTTTTGTAATCTTGCGTGCCACTTTACCATTACGCTTGATCTCGTAAGTGCAACAAGGTACCTCCAAATTGCGAGTACATTTGGTCTTTCGAATTTTTCTCTACCGCAACATTCTACGGCGTTGCAAAAATTTCGCATATGAAAATTCGTGGGATATTAATGTAGGAGATTATGCGGCTGAATTGCCATTGTACATGGTACATTTTGGATGACGATTCCATATTCAATGGAATAATTCAATGATAAATTGAAAATAAATCAGTAATAAATATTAAAATAATTAATAATACGTTACTTATCGAATATTAAATAATTAAATTAGAATAAAGCGTGACAAATATGTTTAGCACGGCACGTAATTAATTATAGATTGGAATATTTTTATTACATATTATACCACGTGATATCGTATTATACGAAGTAATACTATATGGTATCGACCACGAAAGCAGCGAAAAAATGACCCAACGCGATAAACTGGAGGCACATAGATTTTTTATGCGTGACCTCAGCTTTGACAAGGAGTTACTCAAAAAAATGACGGCTATGCATCATGCTGCAGCGTCGCAAATCGACTGATACCGATCTTGGTTACATTCACATGATTTAGAATGTCACACATTCATGGAAGTACCATAAAACATACTGTGCTCGAGTGACAATTACATAGGTAGATATTCGTTCGTTGCTTTAGTTTTATCTCGTCAATTCGAGGGTGCATTTTTCCGAAAGGTTTATTCTACTAGAAATGCAATCATTAGATATATTTCTTCCCCAATACACAAGAAAATTGCCCATATGTCTAATTCAAATATTTCTTTTAGGAGAAAAATTAGATACTTTAAATGATCGTGCAATTATTCGATTAAGAAATTGAAGGGATTATCGTAGGGGGGATTAAGTAATCGAAGGTACAGTATCTGATTTTATTAGAGTTTATTTTATCGTTCCCGAAAATGCTCTCGTCGCTAACTCACTACTGCCCTCTTCCGGACCTAGCCCGATGCGTCGTGGTCAGTGCGTCCACGAGTCACGGGGGGTGGCCGTAAGGACATAAACCGGCCCCCCATTGACTCGGAACCCTTGCCATCGCTGTGCGTGGAGAAAGTGTCTTTTCCTCGGTAGGGATACATCCCTACAAAATAATATTTAATTCCTTACACGCGAGAGATTGTTCCGAATAAAATGATAGAAATGAAAAATAATCCTCTTGTGTTTCTTCAGAGGAAGCATTCGAGTTTTGTGCTGGATTTATAACGTCCCATGACAAGACACAGTCGAGTTAAAAGTCGTATGAATAAAAGGGTTAAAAGTCGTAGGAATAAATTGCACTTCCTTGTACGAGGTACATATTCTAGCTTTTAATATTTAATTTCTTCGTTAAATAAAGTACTCCGCAATATTAGATTTGTCGCCTTTTAACGTTAGTTCCTTATGCAACGATGGTTATGATTATGGTTCTCACTAACGATTATTTTAACTAAATTCTGTATGACATTAATTGACCGTGTCGTGGTATCAGAGAACACAGAGGAACACGTGCAGTGAACCATATATGCAAGTGGTTAGTAAGACACCTCTATCGATTCATAACAACATTTAATTAGTCACCGTTTCTTTTCACGTTCCAAAGGAATAATTGATAGAAACACATCCCAGAGGCATTCGATATTATAATTGCTTCAATAATCGAAGCATGCACAAATAATTGTTGACACAATATGTACACTCGCGAAGAGTTTACGTTTGTGATTTCGATATGTTCCTATTTAATTAAACATTACTGCAAGTGATCAATCATATTAATCGAGCCACGTTTCCAGCTTCCAGATGCACACTCTACATATTCAGTAAGCTTCCTTCCATTTTACAAACGCTACGTTCATAGTTTTTCTCTAATATTCATCGTTACAGTAACGATGATAGTAATTTTTTTCGATTATTATATCCCATCGTTAAATGGTAAAAATCTCGAAGCATATTAAAACTTTATACTCAAACCTTCCTTTTCATATAAGGGAGTATTGACAAGTGTTAGACAAATATAACAGTTTCGAGTAAAATTTTTGGCAATGAAAATAAAAATTAAAATCTTTCGTTATAAATATATCATATTGTGGTATTGCGAGCAATGAAGGACGCTGATAAAGAAAATAATATTAAGAGTAATAGTGGGACGAATGGGTGTGCGGTCTTACTTCTAAGTGAATGCATGAGAGCGCTTGGGCCATTTTTCGAAAAGCGAGGAATAATAAACAGCGTCATCGGGATCTACTCAGGTGTTTCAGGTATTCAGCGGACGAAAGAACAAACGATAGCGCAAAAGAATCATTTTGACGGGATAACTATGACAATATTGAGTGATCGAGAAAGAAAGCCTGTATATGAAAAGGGAGAGTTTAAGTAAGGGTGCAAGGGCGAGGAAGAATGCGTGTAGTCCAGACACAGTGAATAGAGAATCGTGTGTTCGAGTTAGAGTTGAGAGAAATCTAGTGTCATATTTTAGTTACATAAATCTGCTTTGTTATTAACCCTTTGCGGTCGATGTTCCCGTAGTGGGGACATTCGCAAGTCGAAAAATGCAGAAAACTACAGAAAATTACAGAAATTAAAAATTTTGTATTTCCACGTATTACAAGCAGTATTAAACACTGTGAGTTTGCTGTATAACAACCGTATATTCATTATAAAATTATAATTTACACACGTCTTATATCCTAATTGTTCAGTCTCACGCTTCTTATAACAAACTGAAACTGCTTATAACAAATTGACACTGCATACCACCACGCATTCTAGATATTCCACTCGTACCTCTAAAAGCATACATATCTACATTCGTGCCATTACTCGACCTCACACACTTGCATTCACACTAATAAAACCAAATCCACAAACACAACGAATCAGTTTTAACAAATTCTGTTTTAATATTTATATACTGACTTTAAATCCTGTATGGAAAAATCTAGAGCGAAATCTGTCGACCGCAAAGGGTTAAAAAGGAGTCGTCAACATAGGATTAATCTAGCACTAATCTAAAATATTAAAACCGAAAATGTGCAAAAAGGTACCCCCAACTATTCCAATATGAACGAAATACGCTGATAACAAATATTTAATAAATAAATAAAAATATTGCAAAAACCAATTCAAGCAGATTAAAATCTCATCCAGGCCCGATTCATTACCCCACTCTTCTTCCATTTCCAAGTCACGTCACGAATCAGAACCAAAGCTGCGAGCCCATACCGAAGAAAGAGCGAAGAAACGTCGAAGCTCTAGGCTGGCTCATACCGTAGTCGACTGTCGTCTGTTTTCCGTTCAACGCAACACGTGCCATCCGAAACAACTGCGACACCTTCGATACCCCGGGAGCATCCAGCAGCGGGCAAATTCCTATCGAGGACGAGAAACGAAATCTTTCACGTCCGCAGAACTGTCCAAGGGACGACGAGCCAGGGGGACGAAGAATAATGCGGGCCACGTTCGAAAAAGCGGGCCGAGGGACCAACAGCCAGCGAGTCAGGGGGTGGAGAAATGAAATTAAAGGTGGCTATCTCTCCGGCGAATCGAATTTTTCACTTAGACCCGAGTCAGCCTCTCGCAAGATCTCGAGCATTTATGAATTCCACCGCGGAAGAAAAAGTTCCGACAGGATTATAACGAAAGTTAGAAGGGGATTAGTTCACCCCCGGTCTCGTCGTGATTTTCCCGTTCGGGACGGAGTTATGAAGGGGACGACTGCCGGCTCCACCCGCCGTTTCACGTGTCAATTAACGCGAACTTGTTAGAGCAACGTGCAATCTGGTTCCCTCGTGTCGTGCGCCAGCAGCAGCCTGCTAGCTACCTTCCGACGTTGCTCGCTCGGCGTGCACGCTGCGCTCGTGCATTGTCACGAAAGACACGGAAGAACGAATGGGTCGCGTGGAACGGTAACAACTTCTTCGAAACGTGGAACACCGGCAAGAAATGAAATTCGGTCGAGGAGGTAATTAGCGAGATTGGCGAGGACAAGGGCTTATGCGCGACGTCGCGAGGATGACGATGGCGGAACGAGCTGCTGCGAGTTTGCGCGTTATTTGCGTATTATTTGCGCAAGAGAATTGATTCGCCGAGTGTACCACGATGATTCGAGTTTTTGGTAGTTACAGGTGTGCCGGGAATTTCGCGAAACGGGCCTCCTGGAGACCGGGGTATTCTCGGGGTTCGCGTGCTCGCTAGTTTGGCTGCAAGTTCAGAGCTATCTAGATCTGCAGATGGAATGTAGATAGGATGTGTATGACTGCAAGTTCCTCGTTCATTTTCGTGTTTCGAGATTGTAGGTGGCTGTACGAATAGAAGCGAAATCAAATTATTGTACGCGTATTTTCCAGAGGGAGTTAATATTTGGAAAATTGCGCAGTTTGCTGGATGGACTGTGCACGGGATGGGCTATTTAACTGGTATTCGTGGTAATTTAATAATCGTTTTATTGGGACGATGGTTGGAAGATCGGGAAATAAGGAAATTACGTAGTTTTGTGGAGAGTATACAGAGTAACGCGTAAAGTTTCTTTAGAAACAGTTTAACACGTTGACAGCCATAGTGGTGATCACTGACCGGATCTTGTCTTCTCAGTGGAGTCATGGTGGACACCAGTGTCCAGTGATACTAATTTTTTGATTTAAATTTGTTTCATTCTAACTATTTTTCTAAAAATTCGAACAACGTAAATAAATAGAGAACTCTGAATTGTGGAATCATCATGGTTTCACTGATGAGACAACGTCGGTTACTGATGACCACCATGGTAGTCAACGTGTTAAAATATTTCACTTCCTATACTTCTTTTCATCGATCAACGATCAATCGCGATTTTTAATGCACCGGCAATACTAATTTTTTAAATTTACATTTATTTTATTCCAACCTCTTCTTTTTTGAAAATTTCAAGAAGGTAAATTAATAGAAAACTTTCGATAAATGATATTAACAATTTCTACCATTTTTTGTTTGCCATATTTTTTGATAATTCATCATTATATCGTAAGAATGAAGGAAACTTTATCATAGCCCCCATATAAAAAGTGCGTGACAATCAAAGTGTTAAAGGTCTTCAAAGAACTATCATATTTCTCGCGACGAAGAACGAGAAAATGTAAAAGCACATCATTCCATTTAAAACAGGAAAGTTGATCTCTATATCTCCCCTATACAGCTCCACCCATAGAACTATTATTGACATCAGATTATGTGCTCCTGAAAGGCAAACAAACTTTGGTCCTTGGCGTTTCCTCCTATTACGAAGAATAAGCGAGTTATTCGAGTGACCCGCTTTAAATGCCCCACCCTGTATGACGATCGATCAGGACGTAGCTTTAAAATTACAAACACCTGAGAATCACACGATCCACCCTCCCCGAAGTCTCGTCTAAATTAAACATCCACTCAGACCACAGAGATACAGAAACCCCTACTTGAACCACGACGCACGAACACCAAGAACAGTATAAATTTGATTTTCCACGAGGACACATCAGCGCCAAAGTTTCGAACAGCTTTTCGAATCAAAGACATTTCAACGGGGACAATAGAGAGAGCGGATATCTCTGTGCCAAAATTAATCCAGCGATTTCGAGGGACGTCGATAGCAGCCAAGTCTTAGCCGCTAATTCCGCATCTTCCCAGGCTTCGTCGTCCACGCGACTGCATCGGCATCCAATCACACGCTCGATCAGCCAAACCGACGGTATCGGTTTAATTATGGTACACGCGATGGAGTATTGTGCCACGACGCAACGACAGCCTGCCAGCCTGGACGGTCCTTTGTGCCCGCAACCGTTTCAGAAGTTCCGCCTTCGAGGTCCCGCTATCTTGCCACCCGGCCGTTTCGACCATTCTGGACCACGGTTTTGCGTTACGCTGGCCAAATCCCGGGCCAATTTGGAAAATCCCGCAAATCGCTGCGCGTCTAGCGCAGCCACCGGGACTCGAGATCCTCTGCGGATTCCAACGACGAACGCTACACCGATAAGCCCATTACGTCCACGCGTACCCCGTCTTCCGGTTAATGAACCGGGTTCAGCTTTACACCGACCGTGTCCCTCCAGAATAATCGAATACTCGCCCGATACCGACGATTTCTTTGGGTTACAATGAGCCAGTGCTGGTACCTAACTGCCCCGCATCAGTTTTCTTCTTCGTTCCGATAAGGTCCGGGTGACAGGAAGGGGTCGCCGGAGTTCGGAGGAATTGCTGGAGTACGAGAAGTTGTAAATATAATAGGGGTGGGATTCGGGAGGCATTGGAAGTTTGGAATATAATGAAATCCTGGCAAGTTTCGAATTCGAGAATGGGAAATTCCGAAGTTTACTTGTAATTGCGAATTAAGGGAAAATATGAAATCGAAGGAGGGGTTGTTTTAACCGTGCTCGTGAAAGATTTACGCGGAAATTTTAGAGCGTCGAGTTTCAGGACTTCCGAAATCTTGTAAAAATTCGGATTTTAATTTATGAAATTTGTAAATCAGTCTCCAATCTATTCTCGAATGTGTTACGCGAAAATGATTGAAAGCGTGCCCCATTTTGAAGTAGCCATTTAGAACTAGCGTGCAATTAGCTACAGTGGAATACCAATGGCGGCGCGAAAACGCATTTCAGGTATTCGAAATACAAATTCCGTCCACCTCAACTCGCCGTCGATCAATCTCTGCACCTTAAAGCGGTCTACATTAACACCGCGCGAGATGCGAGCCCAATCGCTGCTTGCAGAGAGCGCAGGGCTCTAGCGATCTGACGAATGTGCTGGAACGATATCACGAAACGAAGGCTCACGGCATTGGTCGTTAGCTCGTCTTCGTAAAGGGGACGATGCTCATAAAGGAAAGAATTCCTGTACGACCTCTTTCGCGTAATTTTCATTAACCCTGGATGCCGATAATAACTTCTTTCGCGCAGAAGCGACTCTACGGGGGGAGGCTGGAACGAGCACGAAATCGTTATGTGCATCGACCCAAAAGAAAAGGAAGAAAAGTATAATAAAAAGGAGAAGGGGAAGAAAAAACGTGGGAGAGAGAGAAGAAAGGAAAATCAGGGTACAAAGAAGGAAATAAAAGAGGAAAAAGGGAGCAAAAGCCAAGCGACAACGCGAATCCCCAAGGATCACCATTCCTCCCTCCCCTCTCTCCCTCTTCTTTACTCTCTTTCTGCCTTTTTCTCTACTGTTTTTCCGTTTCGCGGAACGATCAAAAATTGAAGTCTTTCGCGTTTGCTCCGCTCCATGACAATATTGTTACTCGTTTTGACTGTCCCTGTGCGGTGCGCGTTGTATCACGGCCAGTCAGCCAGCCATTCGGCTCAAACGCCGTGTTCTTTGATCGGGAAAACTGTCACGCGTTGTCCCCGTCGCGAAAGGAAGAATCAAATTTTCCGGCTTTTCTGACGCCGAGTTTCCAATCATTGGATAAACCCGCAGACCGTCGCACAAACGACCCTCTTCCACCCTACAGTCCTTTTCTGTCTTCGTTTTGTACCGCCGCAGTTACAGGAAGCTGCATTGTTTCATCCACCGCGACGGGTTAGGTTCAAAGCAAGACCCGTTATACCAGCGATAATGATCGAAGAAGCAGCCATTCGCAGAGGGATAAATGTATTTCGTGGGAAAATAAAGATAGTAGAACGATAATTTCAGCCACGAGTGATTAATTTGGTTGCCAGGATAAAGAGATACGCGAGATGACTGAAACTCAGTTTTGACAGCTTAGGAATTAGAAGATTCCATGATTTATATACATATATGGGATTGGAATAAGCACGGCCCTGAAAGAATGTCACGTGTGTTTGGGCTTAGAATGAAAGTGACCGTGTGCAAGAGCATCGATTTCAATGAATGTTTATGTTAGAGGGAAAGATTAGAGATGCGTGCAGAGTGTTTGAAGTATGATTGCGAAGGAAAGCCTGGGTATGGAAAAGAACAGAGTGAATGCTTAAAGAAGGATGCCAGGGCATGGGTATGGAAAAGAACAGAGTGAATGCTTAAAGAAGGGTGCCAGGGCGCGGGCAGCATCAGTCCGTCATGGTCCTCGAAATAGTGTCTAAGGAGTAGAAGTCGAGCGTACCCATAGCGGGTCTCCAGTTTCGTAGCCAATAAGTATAAGTTTATTGTATTTTAAGAAGCAGTAAAACAACATTACTTTAGTCAATCCACCCACCCGGATCCTAAATGTATATGTTAGCTATAGTAAGATTTGTGAAATTTGAAGAATGTTTATGCTAGAGTCGAGCGAAAGTTTAGGGATGCGTCCAGAGTGGCTGAAGTACCTGGCCAACCGAGGTTGCGTGGGAACGGGGCATGATTGGAAAGGAAAGCCTAGATATGGAAAAGGACAAAATGAATGCTTTAAATAAGGGTGCAAGGGTGCCATAAGTCTCCAGTCTTCGGTCTCCAGAAGTTTTTAGTAGTTTTGAAGGCAGTATGTGAGTAAGAAGTCAAAGTCGAGCGTGCCCTTAGCGAATCTTTCTTAGCTAATACTCTATGTATCAGCTTATTTTATTCCATTAAGAAATAAAACAACGCTATTTTAGCCAATCCACCCAAGGTGATCCTACATATAATTGATAGAGAAGAGAGAATATTTAAACTATCTGTAAGCGATCTTAGAATAGATGGCGTAAACAGTCAGATGACAGGTAGCGTTTCCGACTGTTTACGTCTAAAACACTTGAACCCATCGATAGCAAGACGATTGTCATGTAAAATGACTGTTAAAAGGAAAAAAAAAAACGGTAGTAGTTGGGTCGTAGCTCAACAACTATCTTTCTTTGTTATAATCCCTTTTTAGACACTTTATTGCGGTAGATGTTACAATGTTCATACAGTGGATCGGCGTTATGGCGTTAAATGTTACGTCAAGACTGAAGAATCTTGTTTTTGGAGGGTTCTATATATTAAAGTTTTATCGGTGGTTGATTCAGACTGAAGTCATGGAGTTAGTCATGTTTAGTTATGACGAATTGGGACTTTGAGCCGTGACACGATCGGTCGAGGGGTGTCGAACCTTCTCGAGCCGCAGGACCGCCAGTGAAATAAAGACCATTGATGAAGAAAGTCTTCTGGATCACTAGCCCTATCTGTTTATCCTTCCGCTACATGTCAGATTCAGCACCTTTTATCGAATTCGTTACACACCCCTATACAACGTGGTATTTTTGTAAATGGAAAAAATATCGTAATTTGTTGCGTTTCAACTCTCACGATCGAAGTTTCGCAGGGTTGTAATCAGGCCCGTTTACACGGATGCGACAATTGTTGCGACCATACGACCGAACGTCCCAAGTTAAGATTTAAGTTTGTGTCCTTATTGACAGCGTCTCTTGATTCGTATACACTCGTTATCACCTAAGTAGTGACTACTTAGGTGAACCTTAGCAAGGATCAATAAATCACCCTCGAGATGGTGGGCATAAGGACCTAATTTGTTTAAACATTCACCACCACTGAAAGACGTCGATAAGGAGATAAAACAGTCCCCCACTTAACTTTGAACCTGAGTGCGGGTCTCGACATAATTAATAAATTAAAATATATTTATAGTAAAAGTTTGAAAGTTTCGATTCAACTTATTACACCGTGACAAATGACATGGAAGCGAAGTTTTCCTCGATGAGGTGCTAATAAAGTGCTCCCACGGAAAACGAAATATAAGATAAAGACACAAGAACAAATTTATGGCAACAAATTTTTAGACATTTTCCCGAGCGAATGGAATTTACCAAGAACTTTTCCTTCTTCTCAAAGTTAATTTTCCCAGCTCCCATAGTGACCTGTTTTCGTCTACCTGGTTCCCTTAAATTCTTCAGTCAGCCTCGTACCTTATTCATCCAGATTTGCAGATTGTAGAAAATAAAAGGACCACGGTTAGCCCGAAGCTCGACGTTTCGTGGGGGTTGAAATAATTAACGGAAACTTCCCTAATCTCCGCCACGACGACAAAATAAAACAATTAACGCGAACTTGTCCGAGTCTATTAATTACCAAGAAGCGAGACAACCCTCGCGAATTTACTCGGCCCTGGTGACAGCGAATAGCTCACACCAGCCTGTAAATATTCACCTGGTATTTGCTGCACGCGGAAGGTATCCGAACGAGTCATGGAAACTTGCCTCGGACTCTCGCTTTGATCGATAAAAATTTATCAAGACGCTAGGGGGTAGCTCGCCCTTATGCCTGGAAGAGTTTTTTAATATCTGTAAGAGAAGTTCGCTGTTCTAAGCGTCTGTTTTACATCGACGAGGACTTTCCCTTCGAGTCACTGCGACCTATGCATCGATCATCGCCAAGTTCTGGCCAATTGAATTTATGCCTCGCTAAACTCATAAACTGGAATCACCTAAGGGTACAACGTAACCTTAGAACCCCGATAGCCACTTGGACCAATGATTTAATTATCGATGAACTCAATTTCAGCCAACATCGTTCACTCGGTACTCGTGTTTTGGAGCAATTAACATCGTTAATGCATACCATAGCGTGTGGAAATTAAGCACTCACCTTGGTGGCATACGTGCAACCGTTATAGCTATACGTAACGATTCAGAAATTTTTTTATATGATAATTAGGTAATATTGTGGGATGCTATTTTTGGAAAAACGAATCGAAAACCAATGCCAACATAGGGCCCCTTTTGAGGAGAAAAATGGAAAATCGACTAATACCGTTATGGAAGGCTATTTTTAGAAACAAGCTAGCCAAGTTGAATGGTCTTTACCGGGGGGGGGGGGGGGGGTTGCGAAACGCAGGTGAACAGAATCATGATCGTCACAGGGAGCGAATCGCGGATCGGCAAGGTGGCATGATTTTTACGAGAGCGAATGGACAACCAGCGAATCATATCAGCCAATTAGAGATTGACAAAAGCACATCATCAAGCTTCGCAAAGGGCACAGAAATAGGATCCTCAACGTCACAGGGAGAGTCCTGAGTGGAGAACCATTGAAGAAACCTCGTGAAAATCGTTGATTCGCTACTCAAGGTTGACTAACTCGTGCAGTTCCACTTTCGAAATTTCTTTTGAGGGAAAACACTTTGCCTATTCGTGGGGGTGAATTTGAGACCCACTGTGGAGGGAAAACCGCACGGTCTGCGCGACGATAATTATTATTTTCTATTTGCTACAGACCCAAAATGGTTTTGCCCTTAACTAGTTGACGAGGACCAGGCCTTTTCAAAATGGTTGATTGTGTCCCTATATTTCTATTGATAATACATCCTTCACAATTTCATTATCATCATTAAAAATTAATTAGCAATTTCTTAATAAACTCTAAAAATTGCAATTTCGAAATACTGTTCGACAATAAAGGAGAAGAAAGAGGAACAGTACCCAATAACCGATTACTAAAGACTCGTACATGTACCGATAATACAATTTCGACTTTCAGAGGTAAACGAAATTAAAATTATATATAAATATATAATTGATAGTAAAATAAATCCAAATTTAAATAATTTATTATTCATTACTTATATTCAATTAAAAATTAAATTTGCTCTAAATTTGAGTTACACTGGCGAAATAATACACCAACCCGATTTAAAACCCTCTCATATTTCGACTTACAATTTTTATAGCAAGTCAAAATGGAATAAATAAAATCGCAGACTTAGAGCTATTTTCGATTATGAATTCCAATTCCACTAGCTAATCCTAAATTCCATCAGCTAATTGCAAAAAATATACTGCAAAATATACTAAAACCAAAAATATACTCCGAATTAAAACCCACTTATATTCCGACTTGCAAGTCAAAACGGAATAAATAAAATCGTAGACTGAATGGTATTTTCGATTAATAAATTCCGATCCCATTAGCTAATCTTAAATTACATCAGCTAATCCTAAAAAAAATACCGCAAAATATACTAAAACCAAAAATATACTCCAGAGCCATCACAAGAGCCTCCAATTTTAACTAACAGGTCTCACTTGCGACCTTTTGATATACACCCCAAAATTCTTCGACAGGTTTACTTACCTGTTCGTCGAAAAGGTGAGGGGTCGCGCGAGTGCGAAACTACAAGAATTCCACGCGTGCACACGCCCCGAATTCCGCGAGCGTGAATACAAGCGAAGTATATTCCCTTTAATCTCGCGGCTCATAAATTTTCCATTAACAAAATCATATCACATGTCGCCTCGGTCCAGTCGCCCCTATAGTCCTGTTTCGACCGACACGTATACATTTATACGTAATCGATCGTCTGCTTTATGCAGTAAGTGGTTAATAAATCATACCGCGGCTGAATGCGACGGCACCTGGCCGTCCATATTGACTGGCTGGTTTCGTGCTTCTCTAATTCGTCTTCCATTCCCAGGATATATGTCTCTTTTTTTTCGCCTATCCGCCTCTCTATTCCCTCAGCGTATTACGATACTAATGGTCTCCATTGTACCGATGTTGCTACGCTCGCTGAAAAATATCGCGAGCTTTATTTATGATTGCCCACGAACGACTAAACAAACTTTGTCCCCCGTTCCGATTCCCTTCGATTCCCTCCTCCTCCTACCGCGAACGCGGAACAAAAAGTCAGGGATTTCGGATTAAGAAGGGAAATCAAAAGGGCCGCCGCAGTTCTCAGACAATCTGCGGATACTCGCACCTGTGCTCGCGACGGATAACTCTAAGATGAAAGTGATTTTAGGGCTATTGGAATCTGTGGAAGGGAAAAAGTGCTGTCTCCAATGGATTATGAAGTATATATCACAAGGACTTCGATGAGATTGATTTTATCTAATTTGTAACAAAGGTGAGGAAAATTGGTTATAAATGCTGTTTTATTCGGATTAAAATCAAATTCATTTTTATAATAAAAGGATCAAGAGTAGTATGATTATATATATTATATATTTTTATTTCTTTATTTTTCTTTGTTACCATTAATTTTATACCTCACTATAATAATTTTCTTGTAATTTTTCTAATGCGTTAATCCCGTATAAATAGATAAATAAATAACTAATAGGAAGTTTCAGTGATATTGGAGCATTTATAGTCAGACGCTGCATCCCAAGGCATTGTATTTACATCATACTACGTAACTTTGAATAGTGAAACTTTGAATAGAGAATTTATATAATACAAAAATCTCATCGAAATTAATAAACAATAACTGTGTACTATATAAATTTTTATAAAAATAAAACAAATTAACCACCTTCGAAATTCAACTATCGAAGGAACTTATTTCATCAATAAAATAAAATAAATACCTCAAACTAGTTAATAAAACTGAAAATGAAAATCGAATATACCATAAACGAAAATTAAATAATAACGCGCTTCGGATCTTAAATATGAAAGCTGCCATATTCGAAATGCCGCATCGAGATAAAATGAAATGAAATATCATCGGAAATTTAGAAATTAAATTCGCACAAAAGAATCCTAAAATGTAAATGTCATCCTAAACCAAACTAATAAAAATAAAACTGAAAAATGAATCACAGACGAAGATTAAATTGCGACTCGCGTCTCAGAGTTAAAAGTGCTATCTTGGAATGACCAGACCGATTTCACAGTCGATGATAAGGATCATTAAGTCAGTATCCAGCTCCATGCTTATTGAGCTAATTAAACAATAGCATCTTTCGCGACAAATAACCATAAACCAAACACCGATTCAATTTCATATCTCCTTTCGTTGCAATTATCTCAAAGATGATAAAGACTCACGACTCACGAATGATAAAGAAGTCGTGAACAACCATGACTCCGCGATCATGCTATTGAGGGTAGATGAACGCCAAAATACGTGGACTGTGTGGAGCTGAAGGTAAAAATTCGAGCAACGCTGTATATCGTCAATAGGTCGACCGCAATTGGCGAGGGTTAATGACGAACCAAATTTCTTGAGGAACTTGTGTTTTTAGTGGACTGTATATTTTGTAATAATTCCGGTTAACTCTTCTGAACTCTTCGAATGTTATTTGCTGACTGACTGCTACTGACCTAACTAACTTGTGCGATGCACGATCTTTCGGAGCCCATGGTTTCCAGAGGGAAATCGGTTTTCCCATTGGTGGTTGACAGGACCGAGGGTGGGCCCTCGGTCCGCGAATCAGATGCCCCCAAAGAAGGGAGGACCGTCTTCCGCGACCAGGTCTGCCGGTGGAGGAAGCCTCTCCCTCAAAGGGGGTTGCTGGTGGGCCACCCGCACATTCGTGATCCTTCCTGAAGGACTCGTTACTTTATGGCTCCGAAAGTCGCGACATCGCACATGGCCTGGTCCCTTTCTTTGCAGGCCTATCGTCAGCCAAATCCTAAGTGCTGTTGCTTGCTTTCTAACATTAATAGCTAAAGAAAGCCTCGTGTCCGGTGACCCGAGGGAAATAAAGAATTGTTTGAAAATGCATTGAAAATGAAGATAGAAAGGACACGGAACTTGAACTAAAACGGCAATTAGAATCTGGCTGCCAGAAGATCCTAACGGTCTTCTGGGTTTATTCTAACCAAGGGATGAACAAAATACCGGCACGACATTCCAAGGCTTAACAAACGCGATCCACTCGACGTGCGATTTGAACGTAAAACCCGAGTCAATGATTTATTCCGCCATTTTATCGTCGTTATTCTGACCGAGTTAGTCACAGTATTAATTACCTTGGATTCACTTTGATAGCCAACTCGAGGAACGGCGTGTCACTAAAACGGTGGAACATTTACGAGTCATTTAATTTCTTGCTTCTTGATTACTGACCTAGTTAAGATTAGCTTCAGCACTGGATTGCAAACGAGACGCATGGATAGGATGAAAGGAGTGAAAACGTGTTATGGTTTGGATATGAAAATGTTCTCCAGCATTTTTGACTTTGATGGTAATTTTAATTGGTTTTGCGAGCCTGTGTAGGGATGAGTAATTACATATACGTGCACTTAGAAGAGACTTTGATAGTATTAATGATAGTATGCAAAAAAGGTAATGGTATCTATGGTAATAATTATGTATAAACATTAAATAAAGGAATAGATAACAATGTTAGCAACAGAATCGATGATCTATAGAGTATAGCTAAATTGTATAGCTAAATAAATAAATACGTAGATAATAACAATTAAATTGATATGACGAAGATAGATAGGTACATATTGTGAGTATTGGTTTCACACGTGTGAATGAGAATGAGGTTGAATAAGTGAAACTCATTTGCGATGATGCAGATATAGACACAGTAGACGAAATATAAAATAATTTGATCAAAAATTAATTTCAACGTCAATCAAGTTACCAGTTATAATTATAAAGACACGATATTTAGATTTTTCTTTGAAACATTAATAGACTAAAATTTGAAATCTCAAAATATTCTCTAAAATTAATTTTCCACCGACAAAATATCCTCGTCATCGAAGCTCATAGATATATAAATATAATATCTGTGAGTGTTGGTTTTATGAGAGTATGAGTGTTGAATTTATACGTGTGAATGGGAATGAGGTAGAATAAGTGAAAATCATTTGGGGTGATATAAATATAATATGTGCGAGTGAAGTCTAGTATGAATGATGTTTGAAAAATGTTTAGAAGAATGTGCCAGAATAAAACAGTTACGTGAGAATCGTCAAAGAGGAAACATGATTTTCTAGAAAGTATCAATTAATTTTTTGTTTAAAATAGTTTATCGCGAGTTGTTTCCATTATTTAAATATTTTTATCTAAATACACTAATGTGTTAATTGTTAAAAAACATAGAAGATATTGGGGTGTATTACTATCTACATATATAATTCATTTTCTAACTCTAATATTATATTATATTGTAATATTGCAATATAATAATACATAATAAAAATTATACTTGACAACGATACTTGGGTAATAATAATAGTTTGATTATGCCATACACGTTTCACCGTGGTCAATTTAATTCTCCGACAGACTCGCTTAAAAACTATTACTCGAATTCTCTCTGACAAACTCCGCTCTCCAGTTTGAACTCTGAACTCAACTGTCCGGTTACACATTTTCTAGAGCATTTATCCTTACGCGGTACATCCGTATTCCTC
>NW_016908670.1:19516-65306 GCF_001483705.2 Eufriesea mexicana | reverse complement strand
ACCGTCGTTGGCCTTTGTGCAAACTGCGCTCTCTGGAGCACGATTCCGACACTCTCAACCGGGTTCGAGAAAAATCCTGCGGAATTAATGTTTACAGCAGAAATACAAAAGGCAGTGGCAATTTTCCGAGCGCTGATAATAAGGAAATGGCAGTATCAGGGGAAAGTTTCGAAATAAGGAGTACTAATTGACCGAACTTTGCGCAATCAAGATAGCCGAAAATTTATTACCAGAGTTGCATAATTAATCTTTCAGGGACTTAACTGAGGAAAAAATGCATGCTCTTAAATCAACATGAACTTCGCCAACAAACTTTCCCGCGTAATTACAAACGACCTGTTAATAGGAAAAAATAGCGCTTATAAAACGACGAAACTCTAAAACGGGGAAATTGCATCGAAAGGAATTCCAAAAATTCTATCGCAAATTCGAAATTAATATAATCGAACAAGGTTTGCTAAATTAGTAGAAATTCATTATTATTGGATATTCTCCCATGCAAATATGTCGAACTCGTAAAATTGCAAATGTACATTCCACAATTTTTAATTTAAATTGTTCAAGTGTGACAGAGAATATGACAAATTTCTGCTCTTCTAATAAGAGAAAATATTAATTACTTTTTAGATAGGAAATTACAGTTTACATGTTAGACTAATTATATTTTCTGGTCGTTAATATTTTACCACAGAGTATCATTTACAGAAAATACTACGACGTATACTTCCGTTACCGGTACGGTATAAAATAATTAAACGTTGAGGTCCTCGATCGTGTGGCCGTAGCACAGAGGAAATTGATGATGCAGCCGTGACTCCGCTACTTTCGCGGTATTGAATTTTTATTCCCATTTACTTCCATAGAAATTCTCCCTCCGATCTGAATTCAAAATTTTAATTATGACGTGGCGCCTTTAAACCGCTTTCCCTGCACTGCGATAGCAAATGCACAAAAACGTGAATTATTAAACAAAACTCGATTCGTCACTCGGTCCCAACTGCGACCTAACCTCGAAACTCCTAAGCCTTCCCCAGACTCCGAAACTCCGCGACAGGGAATTTGCCAACTTTTAAACCCGCGATCACACGCATCCGCCGTTTTCCAACTTGCAAAACTTAATTTCACCCTTACCAAACCGCCCCGGATAAGCGATTACAAGAGCCAACGTCGAAATCGCTCGAGTACCCGATCAATTCGCAAATTCTTCCGATGCTGAACCTTTGCTACACCATTAATCATCCCCCACCCCGAATACCTCTGTTTCTCTCGCACGACCGTTTCTAATAATGCCCGAGGAGTAACAGTTGCCCGACATTCCACCCGACTCAACGTCCCATAACCCTCGCAAGCCGCCGGCAGAAGTTACCAAAGCCAGGTCCGGCCAATGGCTGACCTCTGTCAGGCCAAGTCACCGCAAGGATCGGCGAATTCAGCGGAGCGAATCCCAGCCGATAACGGGAACCGCCGTATTTCCTACACCGGCCAGCATCCTCTGCACGCTGGACCATTCGTTCTTCTTATCACATTCGACGACGCGGGGTGTGAGAAGCGCCATTCGTCGCGCGCACCCCGTTAAAACGCATGACGAAGCGTGCCGCCTATCATAAATATCGCCACGCGGCCGACACGCCATCGCTTTCCGTGAAACGTCGCGACGCTCGTGCACGAGGAATATCGCGACGTAAGTGGATAGCAGGGGGATGGCAGGGGGGGTGAAGGTCGACGGGGGAGAAGCGGAGAAAGACGAGGACGGGCGGAACCGGCCCTGGGTGGCCGAGGGTGTCATTCGCGACGACGAGGAACGACCCGGACAAGGCTCGTTTCTTCCGAGAAAGTATAAGAACTGAACTGTCACGAGGGGTGGTCTCCATTGTCCTCGGGAAACAGAGAACGGGAAGAGAGGCCTGAAAACACGCCACACGCCACTGGATTCCTATAATTCTTTGTCCCCGCGAGGCAGACGGATCGATCGCACGCTGATTGATCGTCCAGCTGCTAAGGATATATGGGGTGCTAGGGGAAAAAGGGGTTGCGAAATTGTAGGCTGCGCTCGATTACGGGGCTCCGGTAACCCCCGGGGTAATTTGCCGTGGACGATTGTTACTTAACCGACGTTCAACGAGATTTTTACGAGTCGTTCTTAGGCTCGAGTATCGGGGACTTCTAACGGGTTCATTTCGGAATACTGTAGGATACCATTTAGAAAGAAATCGTGAATGGGCCATTGCCAACAACAACAAATTGTTGCGGCCCTAGGACTGCAATGTCTCAGGTCAAGTGGAGGGCTGTTTATATCCTTATTGCCAGCGTCCCTTGATTCGTATACACTCATCGTCACTTTGTCACCACTTGGGTAAACCTCAGCAAGAACCAATATATCACCCTTAAGACGATGGACACAAGGACCCAGATTATTTAAACTTTCACCACCACAGAAGGACGTCGAAGCTATCACACACCCTCGATATTACTCATTATCAATAGGAAGACATACACCCACCTTTTACATTTCACATCAACCAATCAATAGATAGACAAAACTTATAAAACCACCGAGACAGTAGTCTCAAGAAGGGTTCTCTTAAAAATCTCACGAAAACAGGACAAATATCAGGACCAGACTATCAGCCAAGACCCACGACGATTAACTCAGTACGAGAGACAGTAACACATCAAAACTCTGTAGTTCAACCATAACCAGGCCTATCTCTATTAATTTAGAGTAGGCCGCATCCCAGCAACATTGTCGCATCTATGTAAATGGGCCTTACAACCCCGCGAAACTCCCACTGTGCGAGTTACAGTGTTCAGGACGCAACATAAAATATAAACCGATGAATATTTTCTAGAAGCAAATGGAAAATTTATTTTGGATAGCAAAATTAAGTTACGTGGTCCATACGGGGAGGTGAAGCGTAGGTGAAACGTTATAACAAGAAGAAATAGCAAAGAAATAGCAAGAAATAACAAGTGTTAGGTCTAAGATGGCGAAGAATTTAACACCAAAAGTCAGCACCTTTTGGTCCTAGTCTGGGCTGGTCCCTGAGAACTGGTCGGGTCCTGGGCACGTGTTAAGAAAAGCGGGGTCCTTGACGACCAAAACAGAGTCCTTAGAAGTTAATTGTGACCGACACGAGCATGAGTCGCTCAGTATTGGAAAGGGAGTTAAATTAGAGTGCGTCTTTGTGTGTTTTCGTTGCGTTATCTTGGTGTTCTTTTCCTAAGTTAAATTAGTTTCATGAGTTTTGTGTTCGTGTTATTCTGTTCTCGCTGTTCTGTCAGTTCTTAGTGTTTCAAAACCAGTTTTCGCCATCCTACAATACGTTTACTGTCTCTACCCGCGAGTCTATCTGTCTCTTTGCTTCTCTCTCCCCTTCGCTGCGTTCTTCGAGTTACGTTCTTGGAATACATTTTTAAAAGTGTTTTCGAGAACTCGGTTCGTCTACCTCGGAAGATTTCGCTCCTAGTAAAGTGGAATGGTAGTTATCCTTATATTTATGAGATCGATTAGTGCATCTTTATGAGCCGCGTTTACTTCGTGCTCGAATCTCCATAGCTCCCGTGACTTTGTCAGACTCATAAGGGGATGAATGTCGCGTACGTGATGGCTTCGATGAATTTCCTTCAACGTGGATAAATCTCGCATCGCGAAACCGAAATTTGGGACGAAAATCCCTCGAAGGTGATAAAAAACAAAGTCGTAAAGGAATTTTTCAGAAAGAAATGAAGACATGTCAGACATCGATTACTTAGGGATAATACGCGAAGAAGCTGTCATTTGACAGTTAAGCTGATAAGACGAAAAAGAAAATAGCAAGAATGTAAAAGGATTTCCTAAAAAGGGGAAAGAAAAGAAGAAAAATCCTCTGCAATCGAATACCTATGTACCCATGATGTGCCATTAAGCTGCGATTTTGTCACGTAATCCAAACTCGAAACGAAGATTCTCTCGATCACATCCCTGGTAGAACAGAAAATAAAATCCTTTCACAATGGAATAATCGTTGGCGACCACTTTGCAGGCACTGTTGAAGAATTAATAAACAGGATTTCCCGTCCGTGGGAATGGAAGTAGAAATCGGCTCTAATCGATTCTTTCACGTCGGGATTACATTAGCAAATTCGACGGGACGACTGATCGTGGCTGGGTAACAGGCGAAAAAATTGAGCGAGCAAGATCAAACCGGGATTTCCGGCAATGAAGGATTTTCATTAATATTTCACCGGCGGGACGTTTCCTGAATACGCGATCCACCGTGCCTGATTAATTTCTCGCGAATGAGTTATTGTGTTTGAACACGTGGATGTTTAAATCGGATCGGCTTGACAATGGGGTTACTTTCGCGATAAGCGGCTTAATATCGCGACCGGCCGAGAAGTTTGCCAAGTCCGCAATTTTTTGCCGCTTTTATCTCTGCTTTCCCGCCCTTTCTCTCGCGAGCAGAGAACTGGGTCAGCTCTCTCTTCCGCTTTCGGATGCGCCGGAGAAGTCACCGGTCCCTCTACCAGGGCCAATTCTTCCGCGTCTTTGCCACGAGAGCTCGTATCAGCTTGGCCAACTGTGGCAGGCTCGATTCGCCGTTTACCGATACCGTCGCAATAGCGGCAATGATACGTCCCGGTAAGTAAATCGCTTTCCCGAAAGCGGAACTTGCAAATATAGCTTGTGAAAATAACGACGGACAGTGGTCGAGTTAGATGGCGTGGTTCTGCTCGAGGTTACGAGTCTATGACGCAGGGAAATTGTCTTATGGAAATTTTGCCGAGAAATTCTTTACGAGTAATTTCGAAGCGAGTTAGTATGCATTGCCTAGTTGCGTCCATGTCGGAGGTCATATGTTTCTTTGTTTAGCGAACAGTTTTGATTAAAAAATTATTTTCTGTCGGATAATAATAAATCTTCCAAGTGGACTGATTTTTTAATATTTTTAATATTGAATTACTTTATTATTATTTACACATGTTACAGAAGAACTGAAGAATATTATTAGAAAGAAATTGGAGAATAATTATGGAAGATTCTAAATTTTTAATGTTCAATTATTTTATTATTATTTACATATATATAACAGAAGAACTGAAGAATATTATTATAAAGAAATTGTGGAATATTTATGGAAGGTTTTATATTTTTGTCATGTTCAAAGTAAATTTCTCTTAAAAAATTTCTTAGGATAAATATTGTATATAAATTTTATTGAGGACGCAATTGTTTAGTGAACAATTTTGATTAAAAAATGATTTTCTGTCAGCTAATAATAAATCTTCCAAGTGGTTTAATTTTCTATTTTTAATGTTGAATTATTTTATTATTATTTACATATATATTACAGAAGAACTGAAGAATATAATTATAAAGAAACTGTAGAATAATTATGAAAGATTTTTAATTTTTAATGTTGAATTATTTTATTATTATTTATACATGTTACAGAAGAACTGAAGAATATTATTATAAAGAAATTGTAGAATAATTATGGAAGGTTTTAAATTCTTTCGTGTTCAAATTAAATTTTTCTTAAAAAATTTCTTAGGACAAGTATTGTATATAAATTTTATGGAAGACGCAATTTAAGTAAAATTACTACTCGTTCTCAATTTGGTTTTATCGTATTTCTATAAGCTGCAGGTAAATTAATTTCTTCTTAAAATAAAAATTTTCGAAACCACAGGTAGAATACTATAACAAAATGAAAAATATGAAATGAAAAAATGTTCCAAAAAATAAAAAAAAAAAACAGAAATATTATGTTCGAAATGGCATTTCAAAATGGCATGAAGCAAAGCGATTAGAGTCCATCTGAAAGACATAAACGAGTTCTCGAGTGGGCTTGTCATTGATCTCGCGAAATTCATCTAGTTACGAAGTGCCATTAAAACTGAAGGGTGAGAAAATCAGGGAGAACACTGAGTCCCATTGAAATCTTCGGGCAAGTTATTTTCATTATTTAATTAGTTTGGTCGGGGGAGAGTTAATCAGCTAGCTGGTTACGAAGGCAGGACGTATTTAAATCTGGCTGTAACTCGATTAACATACTATAGCCCCGGAACGTGATACTGTAAAATCCGTGACCTCGCCTAAACGTGTCTGAACATTTTATCTCTCCCAGTTTACGCCTGTTTGTTGCTGTTTTTCCATCCTAATTTATAATCCTCGCACTTGTCGCCCGAACTGTGCCCAAATTCGCTGGTTTACTGATTCGAAATTGCGTTTTTGCACCTTCGGTAATTCAACTCGCTGGTAATCGATATATCACCAGGTCGATTACGATATATTAACCGTGGCAAAAATTCAAGAAAATTTAGAAGCTCGACGAGAAAATTATGATAAAGGAATCCACTGTCTGGTCATGGAATAATGAGCATTTAATGCGTTCAAAATGGCGCTAGATTGAAGTACCCTGCATATTTGCTATTTGTTAGGATGTTTATGCGATAAGAAAATTTATTCGGTGAAAAATGGCACAATATTTGTAGACTGTTGATTTACTGGCATTAGGTGATTCGATGGAGAAAGAAAGATAGATATTACTAAGAAAGAAAGTGCAAGTCCTTCGAGTCACTGATTTACTTGAAACTTTGAAGGTTTGTGTGAATAGAAATGGAAACCAATTTCTTGTACGTTTTACAACAGTTAATAAATTAATACATTTATATAATAATATTTAAATATTCACATTAATTCGGAATATAATATTTTAAACAAAAGGATTCATACTATCTAGAAAATTCTTCTCCATCTGTCGTTCTCCCACACTCTTATTAACACACGTTTACTCTTTCATGATTCTCACATGAGTGTTTCATTCTGGCACATTTTTCTAAACACTTTTTATTATCATTCACACTAGATTGCACATATTATATTTATATCATACTAAATAAGTTTCATTTATTTTACCTCAATACCATTCACACATATAAAACCAACACTCACATTTTCATAAAAGAAATACAGTTTGTAGATTTAGTCATCCAGTTCGAGAAAATATATTATTATAAGGACCACTAAGGGCAACTATTCCCACGCAGATGGCAATTTTCGGATGTTGCCATTAGGCTACAATGCCACTTGATAACTATCGATAATTATTTGGAAGAAATCTCTAGTTAAGAATAATAAAGCTTTAATCATAAATATCTTAAAAACTATCGAATAGTCGTCCTTATAGTGGTACATTTTCTTGAACGTAATGACTAAATCTACAAATAAACCTGCTAAATTTCAACTAAATCAATGACCCGAAGGACCTGTACTCTCCTTGTAAGTTTCATACACATACTTTAATATTATTCCTTACATTAACTACAGATTTCCAAAGATCTAGGGTTTTATCGGTAATGTTGCTAAATTCAAAATTTCCCAAATTTATGCAGATTCGATAATCCGTCATACTTCATAGCGCATTAACATACTTCATTCTAGTCCACGGACATTTAAATTTCGCAGACATCAAAGTTAGCCACAAAGTTCGAAAGCCGATCTGTTTCGCTTAACTTTTTAACGGAATAAAAATCAAGCACTCCAAAGAATAACCGCTAAACGATATTTTTCAACCACGAACCCATCATGTCGCATCTTCCATGATCCAACGTGACACCGATAATACGGAATTAATAACGAGAATTTTAATCCCAACTAAAAACGCGAATTTGCGAAAATTTCGACTCTACCAATTTTTGTTTCGCATAATATGAAAAAGAAATTCGAAAATTAATATCCAGGAAATAAAACAAGGCAGATAGAGCAGAAACTCGGAATAACGTTTCGTTCCCTGGCAAGTTCGAAAATTTCATGAATTTTTCCACCACTGGGGGATTAACGACACCCCTGGCGGGTGGATTGCTTTTTCAAAAGCATCGAAGTTGCCCTGCTCGAAACATAATTACACCGGTGGCGAAATTTACCTACCACGGTGTAACTGCAACAGCAACAAAACTCGGGGCGGTGAACGCAATTAGAAAACTACCAAAATTTTGTCAACTCGAAACGATTTTCGCCGGTGGGCGAAACCGGCGGGGAAACGTCGCCTCGAATTTCCATCGCCTCGTTCGTCCCGTTTCAACGAACAGACGATGGTACGTGCTACCGCCATCTATGGTTCGTGTTTATAAAATAATCACGACCTCGTAAATAGTACATTAACGTCGATCCCGGTTCGACAATGACGAGATTGGAACGCTCGGACGTTTAATTATTCAACGTAATTAGAGACGGCGAGGCTAACTGTGTCGGGAGGATCTTCTTCGTGGAATTACGCGATTTCGATCGAGAATATGACAAAGCTGGGAATTGTGACCAAACGTTGACCGAGTCGGCTTGGAAAAGAAAAATAGAAACAAGGAGCTATTGAGAGATTCGAGGAAAAGAGGCTTCGAAGGATTTCAAACTTAGTCTTGGTAACATGGCGTCATGTAACACGTGACAAGTATAGTGCGCCCGACAAAAGAAGACACTCCCATGCATCACAGGCAATGACTGTTATTGGCCGAAAACGGTGACGAAGATCAACGGTGATTCTGTGATCGAAGGACTATTAGGGGAGTTAAAACACTGTGCCTTCTTTTCCCGAACGCACAGTATATATGTATATACATGGTTCTAGTTCACCTGGGAGTTGACAGTTGAGAATCTGCCATGAGAACAAATTAGCTATGCTAAAATTCTTTTTGGTGGCACCGTTCTCACCCCCGAGACTAGACGGACTCCACGTTCAAGGAAGTTCGAGGATTTTCTCGCAAACCATCCCCTTCCTATATATGTAGTTCCCAAACTTTCCAATAGTATCCCCGTGTAAGACAGGGCCTGCTAGGTAGCCTTACTGATGAGTCTGTAGCTACCAACGTTCACACCCTTACTGCTAAGTGGAAAACGGAGGTTCGAGGTTTTTCGTAAGTCCTCGGTGAATCTTCGACCCCCGTAAATACAAGTTCTTACCTTACCTTAAGTATCCCTCATCCAAGGCCTACTAGAAAGCCTTTTCTGACGAGTCCACTAACAGGCCCAGGACGAAAAGCATCCCTTCCTTGTGTCCTTCTATATGCTACACTATCATAGCAAGATGGCCATCAGGATACCAATTGGCAGCACCATAGGAACCGTAAGACAAGCAAACGTACCCCGTGGGGGGCTTTTCAGAAGTCCACTAGCAGGCCCAGGATGGAACGCATCCCTTCCTTGCGTCCTTATACCTACTATCTATCATAGTAAGACGGTCATCAGGATACCAATTGGTAGCACCGTAGGAACCACAAGACAAGCAAACGTACCCCGTAGGGGGGCCCCACAGAAGTCCACTAGCAGGGCCGAAATGAAACACATCCCTTCCTTTTCCATTCGTCCCTTCTAGTACCTCTAATACACTGAGGATACCTGCCTGCCGACCAAATGACTTTAGCAATCGTGGGGGTGGGCCCCACATCCTGTTACTGTAAAATTTGACATTTTGTGGTTCTTCGACGTTACTGTTCCTCCATCAGAAAAATTGGGAAGAAATAAAAATCCCTGCTTGTTTAATATTCAATATAAAAAATATTTATAATAAGATTAAAAATTCAATTCTTTGCGGACAGCAACCAAAGTGCTTTAAAGAATAACACACAATAAATCAGAAATTAAAGAAAAATTGGTAATACAGTATACATAGTAGAAAAAGAATAGATGAATATGTAGTAAATAAAAAATGTTCATAGAAGACATATTCTTAATTTGACGCTCATATCCACAGGAATTGATTTAAATATTCAGCGAAATTCACTGCCTGCTGCTATTTTAATTTTAATGTATACAATTTCCGGCTTAATTGGAAGTATGACTGAAGCAAATAGAATAGTGACGCTGTATATTTAATAAAGATGGTCGTTTCATATTTAATCGCTTTAAAATATGAACCTTCGTTAAACGCATGCTTTCCTCTTTCTGTTTCACAGGAAGTATCGTTTCGTAAAACTAGCTCGTTAATCTCCCAATCCCCTGATTCCCTGGAGACTCTTTCGAATCCCAACGTTCCATCACGGGAACACATGCACAGGTGGAAAACACTCGGATTATTAAGCACATTGCGTACCGTTAATCACCTGCAATCGTAAGAACAACGGCCAAGGTATAACCTTTGCAGTGCCATTTTAATACTGAACTTACCACTTTAATACTAGACTGATCAAGTGACTGGTAGATGCAAAATTAACCAAGAACTTCAACTTTAAGTATAGTATTATAAAGTATATTAGAAGAATAATTGCAAAATTTGGTTTTCCTAAATTTCCCATTAGAGTCATTTAAGCCATGGTAAGTTTAATGACAAAATTAATTGGCAGAGGATTATCCTTATTTAAATCCCTCGTAGGTAATGGTTTAGAGGTAGAGAAGGAATTAGACGCTTCTTTGATAACGATAACAGCTTTGCTTCAACTCGAAGATGACATTCGTTCGCTCGATCTCAATCGCTCACGATACTCTCAAGAATTTCCTTCAAAACTCTCCTCTCAGAACTCTCTCTATCAACGACAACTTTCTACTACTGCATTCCACGCAGTTCTCTTGGCACCCCGTATACTCTTACGCTATTCCTTTTCATTCCAATTTTCAATAATTTTCAAACTTCCAGAACATACCTAAACTTCCTCCATCATAAGTACTTCCATTCGATCCTCTAACACTTTCCTCCATCTTCATATAATCATAGAGGTATTAACCTAAGCCATGCATTCATTCTTTCACAACCATGTCTAGAATACTCTTCGCATTCTCTCAGGGCCGTACCAATTCCAATCGCACGAATTTAATTCTTTCTTATATTCGAACTGTAAAAATGATATTTGACATCAGAAAATCGAAATTAGAAGAGGAAAATATAAGAATGAGAATGTTTCTTATGTACAAAGGGTTAGCTACTAAGACCAAGTGTTTTTGCAAATCGAGAAATTGTTAACACGTTAACCACTTGCGTTGGCACGAAATTTACAGACGCCTGTGCCAGAATAGTCAAATATTTCTGTGACAATTGCCTGACGACGTGTACACCATGTTGTTAACAATTCTGCGACAAAAGCGCAATGACGGGCGTGGCACGTCTTTCCAACGCTACGCCGGTCCCTAGGGACTTTCCGTTCAGGCCTCGTCGGTCCGTACGGCCCAAAAGGGCCCGCATGATGGCTAATTGCGAAGCAAACGAAACGGCACGTGAAATCGGTGTGGCATTTAACGTGTCAATAGAGAGTAGACCTCCGTTCCAAAGTGACGATTATTCGTGTCCCGTGTTTCGAATTTCTCGCAATTGGAACGAGGCAGCAATTTTATTATACCACCTTTGACCTCTCACTTAACCTCAATCACGCTTTAAAGTTAATGCAAAGAAATTATCCACGAGAAATGTGGCGTATTTAATATTAGGAACCATGCCGTCGCAAGTGGTATCGGTATTTTCACAGGAAGTAGTTCTTCTTCTCGAGTGTCTATGAATATGCTGGCACAGAATCACTTTGGTACACCGTCACTAATTGGAGAAATGTATCAAGCCTTTGGAATTGCTTGGCCTGGTGAATACATCGATTCCATTGTAATACCACGTATTTATTGCCAACCGCTGCAAGGGTACTTCGCATGTCATCCATGGAAAATACGATTCGAAGAATTAGCAATTCACGATGCAAACCACTGATCGGATTCCCATTTGAATTTAATCCAGATATCAAGTAGACTATCAGTCTTAACAAACATACAGTATACATCGACCTACGTCACTGTGGTCCACAAACGCGATCTTAATGACCGATAAAAATCTAAAGTAGAAAGTAACAAAGAAATTAATCGAAAGACGTGATTATGAAAGACATTAGTGATTCATCAAACGAAATTTAATCGAGTGGAAGCATCAAATATATTTCTCTATAATATATACCTCCTAAAGAGGGAGGCTACCTACCAACAAGGCTTGTCAGTTTCAATCTGAGACACTCCTCATATAAATACACGGTGTCCCAGTAAAAATGAGATCCCTTATTATAATATAAACTATAAGAGTTTTGAAGCAAGAATTGTTTGGTATTAGAAAGATTATCGCATAGTCGTATTGATTCTTTCCTAGATGCTGTCACTTAAGAAGCACGAAGGTCATTTCTGTATTTTTGTAAATAATAGCTTATATTTTTCAGTGTATCATCTGATGATATCTGATATTAGATCTCAAGACGAGTACAAACACCTATAATATAAAGTCATCAAGGTCGTAACACTAAACCTACCACGAGAAATGAAAAAACAAGAGCAGAAGAGGAAAATGTTGAAAAATTAATTATATGCATGCCAAAAGAAAAAACGCGAGAACGAGTAATCCCAGTGACAACGTCCAATGCGGAATTTTTAATTAAATTTTTGAAAATGCTCATTTAAGGCATGGTAGGTCTAGTGTTAATATCAGTCGAAAAGACTGGTCTCGGAATATTCCTTTCTGCAATTATTAAAAATATATAGCTGCTTTTAAAAAAATTAATATTGACTCATAGTGAGACAGAACTGTAATTAATATATTTACCTATCTTCATTGTGTAACTAAAATTACTATTATCTATAGCCCCTGGCCTATTATCTATGGCCTATATTAGCTATGTTTAGGTACCCATCGAAGATCGGTAGTTCTGATGTTAACGATCTTATGCACCTCGATCTCCTAGATCTATAGTCCGTCCAACGTGACGAGATACCAAATGCAACTACACGTGGTGAGTGCGTGATCAGATCAGGGCCGACTTCACAGTACCCGGACCCAACCTGGAGGGGGTCAAAAAGGGGTTCTGAAATTCTGGAACGGAGGGGATCCAGGAATTTAGTCCTGGATCCTGAAGCTCAAGAAAATAGACCAACAGCTGCAGACCACTTAGCTGACAACACAGGCATTAATATGGCAGGAATTAATATGGCAGGCATTAATTGGCATCTCGTCTCTTTGAATGAACAGTAGGGACACATCCAAGATGAGGAAAACGAAAGTTTCCTGTAAATATTTTCCACTCCTCTGGGACATCGAGAGTCCCAGGTCAATGGGGGCCTGGTTTATATCTTTACGACCAGGGCCCCATGACTCGCGGACACGTGGACCACCTTGACACCTAAATAAGCGACGAAAACAGAGTCAGTTCGTTTGGGTCCCTTGAACTACACGGGTCTTTCCCAAAAACTAGTCCTCGCGTTTTCCGCATCAGGTCTCTCTCGCACAATAAAGTTCTACCAAGGAAAAACGTAGTTCTAATTCACTCGATTCCTCTCGTTCTTCACCTTCAGAACTATGTCTCTGCAAGTGCAACAAACACCCCACGCAGACTCGAATGGAATTAGCGCGAAAAGAAAGACAGTCACCCCGTGCATACACATCAAGAATCACTCACCCCGTACCAAACACCTCTCCCCATTCCCATTCATCATTTCCCTCTGTCAAAACCAAACAGGTAACTCGAATTTCTTTCACGTCAAACGAACATTCGCCAATTCGTCAGCTTCCTAAACAAAACTGGTTTGAACGACACGGGCAGGGTGGTTGGATCAGGGTTACACAGGTCTACGATCGGATGTCTGCGCGACGCGAGCTTCCGGCGCTGGAATGCGAACGATTCGGACGGATGTGGTGCCAACGGACGTCGCACGTGGGGGAAAAATTCGCCGCTGGTGGACGACGTGATTCGAAGATCCCTGGAGCAGACACGGCGGCGGGGGTTGGACAGCTTGCGGCGGAAACGGCGTCGAACTATCCGCGTAACCTTACACCCTTGCTCGAGACGATAAAAATACGGCGGTCTGTCTCGCGTCGAGGAAGAAGAAGAATAAGAGCGGGTCTGCGAAGCGTAGTGCCAGAGCTTCTCTCGCGATGTATCAAATTTCTTCCGCAGATCGGCCGAGCATACGATGCGTGAAGCCGTAACAGTGCTCGCTGTCTCGCGAGGAGGACGCGCGAGGATACACATGGAAGGAACGGGAGCTCGTGGGAACGAGAGAGTTTCAGAGAGAACCACCCGTGCCGAGAAATATCGCTTTATTTCGGAACAGAGCCAACGGATATTGCGGACCGTTTACCGGCCGACAAGCCGCCGTTAGCCTTTATCTTATTGGCTGCGAGGAAAAAACCGCTCGGGGAAACTGGAGGACACTCGATCGAGGCGAACGGTGAAATATTCCTCGGCTTCGCGCCATTTCCGTGCTTGGCTATGTCGCTGGTATCGGCTAAAAATTTTCTTTCTTCTTATACAGGGTGGGTCACCACGTATTGCCATCTAAATATACGTCGTTATTATTGTAGAGACTGTGGTTGGTGGTGGTAGATAATAGAACTATTTATTAATTAACAATAATAATAGATTAACAATATATGGGTGACGATTAAGCATACGAATTTATATCAACTACAACTTAAGACTACGCTCAACTCAACGACACAATGACAATTTAGTCTGTTACAACTAATGGCTCACACCTAAAGCACAACTAAGAACTCCTATAAAGAACTGTCTCTCAAAAACTCTCTTCCAATCACTGTTCACTAACCTTCTTTTATATCTTCCCCGAAAACCTCCCTCAACATGACAAAATATGGTCATGCTAAGGGCCTGACGCATCGCCGGGGTTTTTCCGACCGACCTGGCCCTCCAACCCTCGGTGACTTTCTAAGCTAGAGTTACCTATACACGAGGTGGAAATCCTGCGATACTACGTTATTGTAGGAATTGTTAGGTGGCAGCAAAACGACGGTGGTAGATAATAAAAATATGATTTACTGTGAACTAATTTAAGACTTATTCTAGACGCTGCGATCTTTCACACTGACTATCTCTCAACGAACTCTTCCCAAAGAACTGCTCCCAATGAACTTCATCTTCAGAACTGTAACCTCAGAATTATTCGTAACACGGCCATACACCCTTATTTAAACCTTGCACTCATGCTCATCTTGCACCCTTGCATCTTCTTTCATACTCATGCTTTCTTTCTCAATCACGATTTTCTCACGCACTCCTCACAGCCTTGCCCTAAGTGGGTCACGTAGCCTAAACGCTCAGAAGCATTCCTAGACTTCCACTCTTCGCTTGCAACCGATACTTCCATAGATACCCCATTCATACCCCATTCATGCGATCCTTGCGTAAAGGATATATGAAGGTCATTAATTTTTTAAATGGAATCATATATTTTTTATTACATCAGCCTAGAACTATGTCTCTGCAAGTGCAACAAACACCCCACGCAGACTCGAATGGAATTAGCGCGAAAAGAAAGACAGTCACCCCGTGCATACACATCAAGAATCACTCACCCCGTACCAAACACCTCTCCCCATTCCCATTCATCATTTCCCTCTGTCAAAACCAAACAGGTAACTCGAATTTCTTTCACGTCAAACGAACATTCGCCAATTCGTCAGCTTCCTAAACAAAACTGGTTTGAACGACACGGGCAGGGTGGTTGGATCAGGGTTACACAGGTCTACGATCGGATGTCTGCGCGACGCGAGCTTCCGGCGCTGGAATGCGAACGATTCGGACGGATGTGGTGCCAACGGACGTCGCACGTGGGGGAAAAATTCGCCGCTGGTGGACGACGTGATTCGAAGATCCCTGGAGCAGACACGGCGGCGGGGGTTGGACAGCTTGCGGCGGAAACGGCGTCGAACTATCCGCGTAACCTTACACCCTTGCTCGAGACGATAAAAATACGGCGGTCTGTCTCGCGTCGAGGAAGAAGAAGAATAAGAGCGGGTCTGCGAAGCGTAGTGCCAGAGCTTCTCTCGCGATGTATCAAATTTCTTCCGCAGATCGGCCGAGCATACGATGCGTGAAGCCGTAACAGTGCTCGCTGTCTCGCGAGGAGGACGCGCGAGGATACACATGGAAGGAACGGGAGCTCGTGGGAACGAGAGAGTTTCAGAGAGAACCACCCGTGCCGAGAAATATCGCTTTATTTCGGAACAGAGCCAACGGATATTGCGGACCGTTTACCGGCCGACAAGCCGCCGTTAGCCTTTATCTTATTGGCTGCGAGGAAAAAACCGCTCGGGGAAACTGGAGGACACTCGATCGAGGCGAACGGTGAAATATTCCTCGGCTTCGCGCCATTTCCGTGCTTGGCTATGTCGCTGGTATCGGCTAAAAATTTTCTTTCTTCTTATACAGGGTGGGTCACCACGTATTGCCATCTAAATATACGTCGTTATTATTGTAGAGACTGTGGTTGGTGGTGGTAGATAATAGAACTATTTATTAATTAACAATAATAATAGATTAACAATATATGGGTGACGATTAAGCATACGAATTTATATCAACTACAACTTAAGACTACGCTCAACTCAACGACACAATGACAATTTAGTCTGTTACAACTAATGGCTCACACCTAAAGCACAACTAAGAACTCCTATAAAGAACTGTCTCTCAAAAACTCTCTTCCAATCACTGTTCACTAACCTTCTTTTATATCTTCCCCGAAAACCTCCCTCAACATGACAAAATATGGTCATGCTAAGGGCCTGACGCATCGCCGGGGTTTTTCCGACCGACCTGGCCCTCCAACCCTCGGTGACTTTCTAAGCTAGAGTTACCTATACACGAGGTGGAAATCCTGCGATACTACGTTATTGTAGGAATTGTTAGGTGGCAGCAAAACGACGGTGGTAGATAATAAAAATATGATTTACTGTGAACTAATTTAAGACTTATTCTAGACGCTGCGATCTTTCACACTGACTATCTCTCAACGAACTCTTCCCAAAGAACTGCTCCCAATGAACTTCATCTTCAGAACTGTAACCTCAGAATTATTCGTAACACGGCCATACACCCTTATTTAAACCTTGCACTCATGCTCATCTTGCACCCTTGCATCTTCTTTCATACTCATGCTTTCTTTCTCAATCACGATTTTCTCACGCACTCCTCACAGCCTTGCCCTAAGTGGGTCACGTAGCCTAAACGCTCAGAAGCATTCCTAGACTTCCACTCTTCGCTTGCAACCGATACTTCCATAGATACCCCATTCATACCCCATTCATGCGATCCTTGCGTAAAGGATATATGAAGGTCATTAATTTTTTAAATGGAATCATATATTTTTTATTACATCAGCCGATGCTTCTTTATATTCTTTACGAAGAAAAGTATTAACCTATTTATGTTAAAAAATCAATAGTGTGGGTAGAGATCGATTAGAATAATATTGTCTCGCTTAATAGAGCAGAAATAAGCTTTATTAATAAAATAACGAATTAATGTAATACAATAGATTTGTATTACAACTGATTTAAAACTGACTCACCCGAGATGGTCAAGTGGTCGATAAAATTGAATTTGTTCGCGAAGATTTAAGTAACACTGGGGCTACCGACTTGTAACTGTATGTACTTAAAGTTAGTACACGTAGGTAACGGCCGAAGTGTATAAAACAATAAGAATGTTAATTTTGTCAAGGATAGATACATGTTCTTCAATATTAAAATTCAATGTATAGAAAACACGGATTAAAATAAGCCAATTTTTTAAATCATAAAGCAGTTTTATATTGAAAATTATATTTCGCAAATTAATATAAATAAAGCGTTACAATCCGCAATCTTCTATTCACTGTTATTTTCACTAATGAGAGTAAAAAATTCTGCACAAAAATTTTTATAAATAAATTCACAGATATTTTTAATTTTTCCTGTTAAAAACGGCCATTTTGAATCTCAAAACTTACTCGTTTCGACTAATGTGTCGCATTAACATGAATTCTCCATGTGCAAAGAGTTGAGTCGAAATTTTTCAGTCACATTCAAAGCCAAAAATTTTGAATTTTTAAACGATCAACGTTTCAACCGGAAGACCGTAAAGGAAAAGCGCGACAAAGGCCAGGGGTAGTATTTAACTTGGGTTTAAGCTGGCGCGGCTAACGAACGATAAATAACGGTCGCGTACGCATAAAATGTCGTGGAAAGAATTGCAAGATGAAAAGGCGTAAATTCGAGCACGTCTCTGGGCGGCCGGTGCAGATAAAAATGATAAACGCGTACGTGGGACGCGTAATAAAAAGGAAAACTGTAGGCTCCGTGGCCGTAACGTCATCGCGGATGGAAACGAGGTCCAGGATGAGCCACTCGGCTCGACGTTTCCCTTTAATTTCGCGACCGATATTAATTACCGAGCAAATGTAGAAATAACACGTGTTGCTTGTTCATCGGATTATACCCCGCGACCTGGCCATCTCGGATTAGCCGACGACCCCCTTCAAACTTGCCAAATTATTCTAAATATTTGGCTACAGTACACCCCGTTGTTCGCGTAATCTCGGAAAGCTCCTTTCGGAATTTCAGTCGACGATACCAAGTGCTCGGTGGAAAGAGGACAATGGGCGCGATATAATTAATATTCGATACAACGACACGCGTCTATTAACGCGTCGCGGAATCTACGAATGGGACCGAACAGGTTTATCGATAGAAATAAAATGGTGACATTTAAATCCACTGAACAAGATTATAAAATTCAGCGTGTATATAGTGGATACGGTACACGTATGAATCGTGACTTTTATCGTCGCCGTTTCCAATATAAAATTGATTTTATCTGATTTCTTCTTTTTCTGGTTTTATATTATAATATCCCGCGTTAAAATTTGTATTACGAATTCGGTTGATTAAAAATATTTCATCGTAGATTATTGGTTATTCCGATAATAAATATTCCCCACATTCAATATAATAGTGTGATAAAGAGTCAGAGACACTGTCAGGGGCCCCATCAGGTACGTTATAATTTATATATAATTTTTGTATAATTTTATATTATACAAATATTAACATATATTAACGTATAATTTCTTTTACCTAATTAGCAGGATTTTAAAAATAATTCGCGTGAGTTTCTAGCAATGACAGAGGTATCTAATAGCATAAATTAATATTAACATTCAATTTTATTTAATTTTAAAATAATTTCTACCTTCCATTCTCTGGGGTTAATAAATCAGGTAAATGAAAGACATATATGTAAACTCTTGCAAAACGCTATTAACCAGATACAATATAATCGGAAAATTGGGTTCCTCGTGGCACTTATTCGCAATAAATATTTTCCCTAATCGTTAACAGTAATTTTCAAAATTTTTTCAATCTCAGTTTCCCATTGCACCCTGAGTTTCGAATTCTATATGAAGGAGACATCATCGTGAACCAATGTTAGTGGTGGATGAAATATTAATAACAGTAAGAACAATTCTTTATTTAATTACAAAGATTATCGAAGAGAAATATTAAGTTTAAAAATAATTAATTTATCACAGTCACATACTCACACCTCTTCTCACTATTAAAACTCAATTGCTACTGACCTATGTCAAATCACTCTCATTTTTTCTCTTTCTTCTTTCATACATTATATCACATACACAATTCACGCAACACCTCAATCATTACACGCATTTACCACTGCTGGAACCCGGATTTCAATATATTAATACAATAAGGGTTCTAGCAACAAGGCTACGTTGGAAAAATACAAGTCGGCGGAGAGGAAAAAACTAAAACTGTAATTGAAACTGGACTGAAACTGACCTGTCACAAATTTTGTGAGTGCTTATATAATGTTAGCTTTTGGTGGGGTGAAGATGACCATTGGTCCTTAGTGAAAATAGGAATGAGTCAATTGTTTTCGGACTCTGAAATTGGTCTGCGTTTATCAGCCAGGCCCTTCTAGTGACTAAGGGCCAATTAGTCATTCAACATCACAATAACCTGAATTCATTAGATATTTCCATCCTGTATATACTTGTTCCATCCATCCCTTTCTCACATACATCGGCTTCTTTATAATATCAACACATATATATTGAAAAATCTATGTAACCATTACCACAACCAATACCATAACCAATCAATGAATGAGTCTACCGATTATTTTTCAACGACATCCAAACCCCATAAAAGACACGCTGTATACAGAAGAAAATAATGAATTACCATGTAAAATAGCTTGAATATGTTTATACTAATTCTAGCTATCTTAAAGCTTGCTCCGCAACAAATTCTGACCCGCAATGGCGTACAGCCGTCAAACCAACAATCCCCGAAACGTATCGTATCGTACCAACAGTCGTCCTCACCTGTCGACTTCGTTTCTTCGATCTCGAAACCCGTCAGATTGTAAATTTCATCGGAACGACGCGACGATACGTTCGCCATGGTCGATATTCATCCGCGGCCAGTGACATAGTAAATGTTCGAAACGCGGGTAACGTCAACGCAATTATGCGTATGGATCCCGTGACCGCAGTGACACGAGTAAACCGTTGCCAGCCCGACGAGGGAAACAATCGCGTTAAAAGCCGACACCTCGTGCTTCCAGCGGCCTCGACGCTTCGCTCGATGAAAAATAGCCGTCGCAGATGCGACTCTCGATATCGGCTGAAAGTCGCCACTTATCGACCGGGAATATAATAGAGAAAGCGTAATGAATCGCGGACGCGAAATAATTTATCAAGCAGGTGACGCTGGATAATTCCTCGATGAAAATTTATGGAACAGTTCTTTGTTTCCACCGGCTAGCTTTGATAGATTCGCGAAATGTTCGCGGTTCTAATGAATTATAAATAAGAGCTTGGGGTAATTAGGTGACTGCCTGTCGCAATTTTCAATACAGTAATTATCCCGAAATTTGTGACCAACATAATGGAGAATGATATAATTGTTATACAAGCGAATGGTTGAAGACACGTTTTCACGAGTATTTTAATCAGAGAAATGTTTAAAATACAATAGATACTATTGAATTAATTCAGCGTGTAAAATATCTTTTCCCTCTCTCTCTTTCGTATTTACACGATGAGTCGTGTAATAAATATGAGAGCGGTAAACAGAAGAATAGGGATTATTCGATTTCTACGGAAATCATTGTTTCGCGAAAACAAAACTTGAAACGAAAATATTAAAACATCGTGTATGCCATTGTATATTTTCTTGCTTATTTTTCACAATACTGTATGTAATACAATACTGTATCGTGAATTTTCCAGCATGTACACGTAGCTTTACTAAGGAGCAAAGCCCACGTCAATTGGGAAAAATTCTGAGTATTATATGCATGCCAAAAGAAAAAACGCGAGAACGAGTAATCCCAGTGACAACGTCCAATGCGGAATTTTTAATTAAATTTTTGAAAATGCTCATTTAAGGCATGGTAGGTCTAGTGTTAATATCAGTCGAAAAGACTGGTCTCGGAATATTCCTTTCTGCAATTATTAAAAATATATAGCTGCTTTTAAAAAAATTAATATTGACTCATAGTGAGACAGAACTGTAATTAATATATTTACCTATCTTCATTGTGTAACTAAAATTACTATTATCTATAGCCCCTGGCCTATTATCTATGGCCTATATTAGCTATGTTTAGGTACCCATCGAAGATCGGTAGTTCTGATGTTAACGATCTTATGCACCTCGATCTCCTAGATCTATAGTCCGTCCAACGTGACGAGATACCAAATGCAACTACACGTGGTGAGTGCGTGATCAGATCAGGGCCGACTTCACAGTACCCGGACCCAACCTGGAGGGGGTCAAAAAGGGGTTCTGAAATTCTGGAACGGAGGGGATCCAGGAATTTAGTCCTGGATCCTGAAGCTCAAGAAAATAGACCAACAGCTGCAGACCACTTAGCTGACAACACAGGCATTAATATGGCAGGAATTAATATGGCAGGCATTAATTGGCATCTCGTCTCTTTGAATGAACAGTAGGGACACATCCAAGATGAGGAAAACGAAAGTTTCCTGTAAATATTTTCCACTCCTCTGGGACATCGAGAGTCCCAGGTCAATGGGGGCCTGGTTTATATCTTTACGACCAGGGCCCCATGACTCGCGGACACGTGGACCACCTTGACACCTAAATAAGCGACGAAAACAGAGTCAGTTCGTTTGGGTCCCTTGAACTACACGGGTCTTTCCCAAAAACTAGTCCTCGCGTTTTCCGCATCAGGTCTCTCTCGCACAATAAAGTTCTACCAAGGAAAAACGTAGTTCTAATTCACTCGATTCCTCTCGTTCTTCACCTTCAGAACTATGTCTCTGCAAGTGCAACAAACACCCCACGCAGACTCGAATGGAATTAGCGCGAAAAGAAAGACAGTCACCCCGTGCATACACATCAAGAATCACTCACCCCGTACCAAACACCTCTCCCCATTCCCATTCATCATTTCCCTCTGTCAAAACCAAACAGGTAACTCGAATTTCTTTCACGTCAAACGAACATTCGCCAATTCGTCAGCTTCCTAAACAAAACTGGTTTGAACGACACGGGCAGGGTGGTTGGATCAGGGTTACACAGGTCTACGATCGGATGTCTGCGCGACGCGAGCTTCCGGCGCTGGAATGCGAACGATTCGGACGGATGTGGTGCCAACGGACGTCGCACGTGGGGGAAAAATTCGCCGCTGGTGGACGACGTGATTCGAAGATCCCTGGAGCAGACACGGCGGCGGGGGTTGGACAGCTTGCGGCGGAAACGGCGTCGAACTATCCGCGTAACCTTACACCCTTGCTCGAGACGATAAAAATACGGCGGTCTGTCTCGCGTCGAGGAAGAAGAAGAATAAGAGCGGGTCTGCGAAGCGTAGTGCCAGAGCTTCTCTCGCGATGTATCAAATTTCTTCCGCAGATCGGCCGAGCATACGATGCGTGAAGCCGTAACAGTGCTCGCTGTCTCGCGAGGAGGACGCGCGAGGATACACATGGAAGGAACGGGAGCTCGTGGGAACGAGAGAGTTTCAGAGAGAACCACCCGTGCCGAGAAATATCGCTTTATTTCGGAACAGAGCCAACGGATATTGCGGACCGTTTACCGGCCGACAAGCCGCCGTTAGCCTTTATCTTATTGGCTGCGAGGAAAAAACCGCTCGGGGAAACTGGAGGACACTCGATCGAGGCGAACGGTGAAATATTCCTCGGCTTCGCGCCATTTCCGTGCTTGGCTATGTCGCTGGTATCGGCTAAAAATTTTCTTTCTTCTTATACAGGGTGGGTCACCACGTATTGCCATCTAAATATACGTCGTTATTATTGTAGAGACTGTGGTTGGTGGTGGTAGATAATAGAACTATTTATTAATTAACAATAATAATAGATTAACAATATATGGGTGACGATTAAGCATACGAATTTATATCAACTACAACTTAAGACTACGCTCAACTCAACGACACAATGACAATTTAGTCTGTTACAACTAATGGCTCACACCTAAAGCACAACTAAGAACTCCTATAAAGAACTGTCTCTCAAAAACTCTCTTCCAATCACTGTTCACTAACCTTCTTTTATATCTTCCCCGAAAACCTCCCTCAACATGACAAAATATGGTCATGCTAAGGGCCTGACGCATCGCCGGGGTTTTTCCGACCGACCTGGCCCTCCAACCCTCGGTGACTTTCTAAGCTAGAGTTACCTATACACGAGGTGGAAATCCTGCGATACTACGTTATTGTAGGAATTGTTAGGTGGCAGCAAAACGACGGTGGTAGATAATAAAAATATGATTTACTGTGAACTAATTTAAGACTTATTCTAGACGCTGCGATCTTTCACACTGACTATCTCTCAACGAACTCTTCCCAAAGAACTGCTCCCAATGAACTTCATCTTCAGAACTGTAACCTCAGAATTATTCGTAACACGGCCATACACCCTTATTTAAACCTTGCACTCATGCTCATCTTGCACCCTTGCATCTTCTTTCATACTCATGCTTTCTTTCTCAATCACGATTTTCTCACGCACTCCTCACAGCCTTGCCCTAAGTGGGTCACGTAGCCTAAACGCTCAGAAGCATTCCTAGACTTCCACTCTTCGCTTGCAACCGATACTTCCATAGATACCCCATTCATACCCCATTCATGCGATCCTTGCGTAAAGGATATATGAAGGTCATTAATTTTTTAAATGGAATCATATATTTTTTATTACATCAGCCGATGCTTCTTTATATTCTTTACGAAGAAAAGTATTAACCTATTTATGTTAAAAAATCAATAGTGTGGGTAGAGATCGATTAGAATAATATTGTCTCGCTTAATAGAGCAGAAATAAGCTTTATTAATAAAATAACGAATTAATGTAATACAATAGATTTGTATTACAACTGATTTAAAACTGACTCACCCGAGATGGTCAAGTGGTCGATAAAATTGAATTTGTTCGCGAAGATTTAAGTAACACTGGGGCTACCGACTTGTAACTGTATGTACTTAAAGTTAGTACACGTAGGTAACGGCCGAAGTGTATAAAACAATAAGAATGTTAATTTTGTCAAGGATAGATACATGTTCTTCAATATTAAAATTCAATGTATAGAAAACACGGATTAAAATAAGCCAATTTTTTAAATCATAAAGCAGTTTTATATTGAAAATTATATTTCGCAAATTAATATAAATAAAGCGTTACAATCCGCAATCTTCTATTCACTGTTATTTTCACTAATGAGAGTAAAAAATTCTGCACAAAAATTTTTATAAATAAATTCACAGATATTTTTAATTTTTCCTGTTAAAAACGGCCATTTTGAATCTCAAAACTTACTCGTTTCGACTAATGTGTCGCATTAACATGAATTCTCCATGTGCAAAGAGTTGAGTCGAAATTTTTCAGTCACATTCAAAGCCAAAAATTTTGAATTTTTAAACGATCAACGTTTCAACCGGAAGACCGTAAAGGAAAAGCGCGACAAAGGCCAGGGGTAGTATTTAACTTGGGTTTAAGCTGGCGCGGCTAACGAACGATAAATAACGGTCGCGTACGCATAAAATGTCGTGGAAAGAATTGCAAGATGAAAAGGCGTAAATTCGAGCACGTCTCTGGGCGGCCGGTGCAGATAAAAATGATAAACGCGTACGTGGGACGCGTAATAAAAAGGAAAACTGTAGGCTCCGTGGCCGTAACGTCATCGCGGATGGAAACGAGGTCCAGGATGAGCCACTCGGCTCGACGTTTCCCTTTAATTTCGCGACCGATATTAATTACCGAGCAAATGTAGAAATAACACGTGTTGCTTGTTCATCGGATTATACCCCGCGACCTGGCCATCTCGGATTAGCCGACGACCCCCTTCAAACTTGCCAAATTATTCTAAATATTTGGCTACAGTACACCCCGTTGTTCGCGTAATCTCGGAAAGCTCCTTTCGGAATTTCAGTCGACGATACCAAGTGCTCGGTGGAAAGAGGACAATGGGCGCGATATAATTAATATTCGATACAACGACACGCGTCTATTAACGCGTCGCGGAATCTACGAATGGGACCGAACAGGTTTATCGATAGAAATAAAATGGTGACATTTAAATCCACTGAACAAGATTATAAAATTCAGCGTGTATATAGTGGATACGGTACACGTATGAATCGTGACTTTTATCGTCGCCGTTTCCAATATAAAATTGATTTTATCTGATTTCTTCTTTTTCTGGTTTTATATTATAATATCCCGCGTTAAAATTTGTATTACGAATTCGGTTGATTAAAAATATTTCATCGTAGATTATTGGTTATTCCGATAATAAATATTCCCCACATTCAATATAATAGTGTGATAAAGAGTCAGAGACACTGTCAGGGGCCCCATCAGGTACGTTATAATTTATATATAATTTTTGTATAATTTTATATTATACAAATATTAACATATATTAACGTATAATTTCCTTTACCTAATTAGCAGGATTTTAAAAATAATTCGCGTGAGTTTCTAGCAATGACAGAGGTATCTAATAGCATAAATTAATATTAACATTCAATTTTATTTAATTTTAAAATAATTTCTACCTTCCATTCTCTGGGGTTAATAAATCAGGTAAATGAAAGACATATATGTAAACTCTTGCAAAACGCTATTAACCAGATACAATATAATCGGAAAATTGGGTTCCTCGTGGCACTTATTCGCAATAAATATTTTCCCTAATCGTTAACAGTAATTTTCAAAATTTTTTCAATCTCAGTTTCCCATTGCACCCTGAGTTTCGAATTCTATATGAAGGAGACATCATCGTGAACCAATGTTAGTGGTGGATGAAATATTAATAACAGTAAGAACAATTCTTTATTTAATTACAAAGATTATCGAAGAGAAATATTAAGTTTAAAAATAATTAATTTATCACAGTCACATACTCACACCTCTTCTCACTATTAAAACTCAATTGCTACTGACCTATGTCAAATCACTCTCATTTTTTCTCTTTCTTCTTTCATACATTATATCACATACACAATTCACGCAACACCTCAATCATTACACGCATTTACCACTGCTGGAACCCGGATTTCAATATATTAATACAATAAGGGTTCTAGCAACAAGGCTACGTTGGAAAAATACAAGTCGGCGGAGAGGAAAAAACTAAAACTGTAATTGAAACTGGACTGAAACTGACCTGTCACAAATTTTGTGAGTGCTTATATAATGTTAGCTTTTGGTGGGGTGAAGATGACCATTGGTCCTTAGTGAAAATAGGAATGAGTCAATTGTTTTTGGACTCTGAAATTGGTCTGCGTTTATCAGCCAGGCCCTTCTAGTGACTAAGGGCCAATTAGTCATTCAACATCACAATAACCTGAATTCATTAGATATTTCCATCCTGTATATACTTGTTCCATCCATCCCTTTCTCACATACATCGGCTTCTTTATAATATCAACACATATATATTGAAAAATCTATGTAACCATTACCACAACCAATACCATAACCAATCAATGAATGAGTCTACCGATTATTTTTCAACGACATCCAAACCCCATAAAAGACACGCTGTATACAGAAGAAAATAATGAATTACCATGTAAAATAGCTTGAATATGTTTATACTAATTCTAGCTATCTTAAAGCTTGCTCCGCAACAAATTCTGACCCGCAATGGCGTACAGCCGTCAAACCAACAATCCCCGAAACGTATCGTATCGTACCAACAGTCGTCCTCACCTGTCGACTTCGTTTCTTCGATCTCGAAACCCGTCAGATTGTAAATTTCATCGGAACGACGCGACGATACGTTCGCCATGGTCGATATTCATCCGCGGCCAGTGACATAGTAAATGTTCGAAACGCGGGTAACGTCAACGCAATTATGCGTATGGATCCCGTGACCGCAGTGACACGAGTAAACCGTTGCCAGCCCGACGAGGGAAACAATCGCGTTAAAAGCCGACACCTCGTGCTTCCAGCGGCCTCGACGCTTCGCTCGATGAAAAATAGCCGTCGCAGATGCGACTCTCGATATCGGCTGAAAGTCGCCACTTATCGACCGGGAATATAATAGAGAAAGCGTAATGAATCGCGGACGCGAAATAATTTATCAAGCAGGTGACGCTGGATAATTCCTCGATGAAAATTTATGGAACAGTTCTTTGTTTCCACCGGCTAGCTTTGATAGATTCGCGAAATGTTCGCGGTTCTAATGAATTATAAATAAGAGCTTGGGGTAATTAGGTGACTGCCTGTCGCAATTTTCAATACAGTAATTATCCCGAAATTTGTGACCAACATAATGGAGAATGATATAATTGTTATACAAGCGAATGGTTGAAGACACGTTTTCACGAGTATTTTAATCAGAGAAATGTTTAAAATACAATAGATACTATTGAATTAATTCAGCGTGTAAAATATCTTTTCCCTCTCTCTCTTTCGTATTTACACGATGAGTCGTGTAATAAATATGAGAGCGGTAAACAGAAGAATAGGGATTATTCGATTTCTACGGAAATCATTGTTTCGCGAAAACAAAACTTGAAACGAAAATATTAAAACATCGTGTATGCCATTGTATATTTTCTTGCTTATTTTTCACAATACTGTATGTAATACAATACTGTATCGTGAATTTTCCAGCATGTACACGTAGCTTTACTAAGGAGCAAAGCCCACGTCAATTGGGAAAAATTCTGAGCGATGATATAAAATATGGTCATGTTAAAGGAGGCATAGGAAAACGTGTGCATGGTGGAAAATATAAATAAGGTTAAGAGTGGTTGGAGAACAGTTTTTGTAGACAATTTGGAGTGGACAGTTTTAGTTGTAGACGATTAGTTGTTGCAAATAATAATACCGATATTATTTCATTTATGGTACGTATGGATCGCATGCATCAAATGCATCAATATGTCGACGAACCTTTAAAAGAAAATAAATTTTATCTGCATTGTAGTACCATAATTTTCCACTATGTGCACATAGCTTTACTAAGGAGCAAAGCTCAGGTCAATTGGGAAAAATTCCTGGACGATGATATAAAATATGATCATGTTAAAGGAGGCATAGGAAAACATGTGCATGGTGGAAAATATAAATAAGGTTAAGAGGTCTTTGGAGAGCAGTTTTTGTAGAAAATTTGGGGTAGACAGTTCTAGTTGTAGACGAGTAGTTGCAAATTGAGTTGTTATCAAGTCGTGAAATTGAACGCTGTATTAAGTTGAAAATCGATCTAAATTTTTATAAAGAGATAATTCACAATTATAATTTATTAATAAACTACCACCATCGTCAAACCCTACAATCCATTCTCTGGTTTCCTTTGTGTATATCTTCTTTCCTCTCTATTAATATTTACATTCACCTACAAACTTTTTAAAGATATTTAAATTTTACAAATACCACAAATTTCGTCGTATTTCTATACATAACCCTTTGCACTCGACGATTTTTTGGCTAAAGAAGGATACGAGTTGAAAAATTTTCTGCTATAAGGCTGATGATATTTTTTGAGCAGTAAGTAAGAAATCGTATAATAATTAACGCGTAGAATTATTTAATTTCGATACCTCGCACATAGTTACATTATTTCAAATTTGATATATTAATTAATATCGAGCTTCGAAATTTTATCAAATGGCGGCTGAACGGCGCCTCTCGAGTGCAAAGGGTCAACGCGTTCCCTGTCAAGCCGTTTTTGCCCAGGCCATTTGTTGTTTTGGCTAAAAATTGATATACAGCAATTAGCTTCTTTATAGTAGTTATCACACCGTGTACCACTTATGGCACACGTGACGCTGCGATCAGTTCGACTGTAAAAGTCAGTCAGTTGGAAAATTTTCGATTAGTAAAAAGAACTATAAGAACAGTGACGAACAAGCCATTTTTGTGCATCCCTTGCTTCAAAAAAGTCAACCATTACATATAAACAATAATTATAGTATACATAAAAATTAACCAAATTTATGTGCTTTATTCTATACTGCATTTCGTATATCACTTCATTCTTTCAGTGGAAATATATTTTCTTTAAAATTAAATTTCTCATAAAACATGTATCTAGTGCATTAAATAAATACGTCTGCGTGTACCATAAATGGTACACGTGGTACAGAGCGTGTTAAACAAAATTTCCTATCTTACATTTCAATTCCACCCACACGAAGGTAATCGATTTGACAAATGTGCGGAAAAGGAAACTCAGAGCGAAGCCGTGCCTATGAAAGTACGGAAAAATTTCCGCAAGCTTGCGTGTAATGTTCGCATCTCCGTTTCTTTCGTGCCGTGTTCCATCGGCTCGTTGGAACGTTGCGAAAAATTCAAGTATGGTCGGAAACAATCCGCTTTGAATGCGGATCTTCAAAGAATCGCGTTAAGATACCGGGAACGTCTATTAAAACGCACCTTTCGCGAACATCCCCCGTCGCGACGTCGCGTAGGAGACAAAGAGGCTTAGCCATAGAAACCGAAATACACTCGGATGCACTCCTTTCCTCGCATCACCCTGAAAAATCGGTCTCTCGAACGGTAAAGCCGCTCTTCAGCCTACTTAATTACAATAGCAATTTACACGGGCAACCTGTCCGCGCAACGAGCAACCCCGTGCGCTCGACGGCACACGCTAGAATAAAACGGAAGAAAAATGAAACAGAAACGGGTTAAAAAAGGAAGAAGGAAAGGGAGGGAAAAAGAGTGGAAAAAGGGAACAAGAAACCTACTCCTAGATTCGCTGGCCTTGTTTCGCGACGTCGTTGGAGCGTAACAGCGCGCATTTAGGCCGAGAATACGCGTAACAGCAAGATGGCGCGGGGCTGCGTGCACGGGCACGCGCTGGAGCCGAATAATAGCGCAGCCGCTTTGGAATGATGCGATTATTATAGGATGTATCGCGTGTAATCAGCTCGACGTTGAATGCCTTTCAGCGAGCACTCCGATTCACTCTGGTCTCAATCGGGAATATCGAGAGCCCGTGGGGTAGGGAGGAAACAATAACTTTATTACTGATCGTGTTTCCACTAACAGAGTCGGGAGAGCGTGAGAGAGCCAGACGAAGATTTTTCTCCACGATTCAGCGAGAAATCGCGTGGAACGAGATTCGCTTGCCGCGATAAGCTGCGGCCGCGTTCGCGCCGATTTCGGCGTACTGCGAGAGGGCGTGAGCGGAGAACGGAAGTGAGTTAGGGGTGCGTTCTTTCCAGTCGGAAATCTTTCTACTTTACTCGAAAAATTCGATTTTTCTAATAACAATAATTCTATTTTATTTTCTTCCTGACAATTTTGCTTCATTTTTGGCGTTTTATTTTAAATAATCGTTTCAAATAAAGGATACTATTTTGACACAAACTGTATTTAGTAATAGGACTATGAAAGGCTGTGAGTGGAGAACGGAAGTGAGTTAGGGGTGCGTTCTATCCAGTCGAAAATCTTTCTACTTTACTCGAAAAATTCGATTTTTCTAATAACAATAATTCTATTTTATTTTCTTCCTGACAATTTTGCTTCATTTTTGGCGTTTTATTTTAAATAATCGTTTCAAATAAAGGATACTATTTTGACACAAACTGTATTTAGTAATAGGACTATGAAAGGCTGTGAGTGGAGAACGGAAGTGAGTTAGGGGTGCGTTCTATCCAGTCGAAAATCTTTCTACTTTACTCGAAAAATTCGATTTTTCTAATAACAATAATTCTATTTTATTTTCTTCCTGACAATTTTGCTTCATTTTTGGCGTTTTATTTTAAATAATCGTTTCAAATAAAGGATACTATTTTGACACAAACTGTATTTAGTAATAGGACTATGAAAGGCTGTGAGTGGAGAACGGAAGTGAGTTAGGGGTGCGTTCTTTCCAGTCGAAAATCTTTCTACTTTACTCGAAAAATTCGATTTTTCTAATAACAATAATTCTATTTTATTTTCTTCCTGACAATTTTGCTTCATTTTTGGCGTTTTATTTTAAATAATCGTTTCAAATAAAGGATACTATTTTGACACAAACTGTATTTAGTAATAGGACTATGAAAGGCTGTGAGTGGAGAACGGAAGTGAGTTAGGGGTGCGTTCTTTCCAGTCGAAAATCTTTCTACTTTACTCGAAAAATTCGATTTTTCTAATAACAATAATTCTATTTTATTTTCTTCCTGACAATTTTGCTTCATTTTTGGCGTTTTATTTTAAATAATCGTTTCAAATAAAGGATACTATTTTGACACAAACTGTATTTAGTAATAGGACTATGAAAGGCTGTGAGTGGAGAACGGAAGTGAGTTAGGGGTGCGTTCTATCCAGTCGAAAATCTTTCTACTTTACTCGAAAAATTCGATTTTTCTAATAACAATAATTCTATTTTATTTTCTTCCTGACAATTTTGCTTCATTTTTGGCGTTTTATTTTAAATAATCGTTTCAAATAAAGGATACTATTTTGACACAAACTGTATTTAGTAATAGGACTATGAAAGGCTGTGAGTGGAGAACGGAAGTGAGTTAGGGGTGCGTTCTATCCAGTCGAAAATCTTTCTACTTTACTCGAAAAATTCGATTTTTCTAATAACAATAATTCTATTTTATTTTCTTCCTGACAATTTTGCTTCATTTTTGGCGTTTTATTTTAAATAATCGTTTCAAATAAAGGATACTATTTTGACACAAACTGTATTTAGTAATAGGACTATGAAAGGCTGTGAGTGGAGAACGGAAGTGAGTTAGGGGTGCGTTCTTTCCAGTCGAAAATCTTTCTACTTTACTCGAAAAATTCGATTTTTCTAATAACAATAATTCTATTTTATTTTCTTCCTGACAATTTTGCTTCATTTTTGGCGTTTTATTTTAAATAATCGTTTCAAATAAAGGATACTATTTTGACACAAACTGTATTTAGTAATAGGACTATGAAAGGCTGTGAGTGGAGAACGGAAGTGAGTTAGGGGTGCGTTCTTTCCAGTCGGAAATCTTTCTACTTTACTCGAAAAATTCGATTTTTCTAATAACAATAATTCTATTTTATTTTCTTCCTGACAATTTTGCTTCATTTTTGGCGTTTTATTTTAAATAATCGTTTCAAATAAAGGATACTATTTTGACACAAACTGTATTTAGTAATAGGACTATGAAAGGCTGTGAGTGGAGAACGGAAGTGAGTTAGGGGTGCGTTCTTTCCAGTTGGATATCTTTCTACTTTACTCGAAATATTCGATTTTTCTAATAATAATAATTCTATTTTATTTTCTTTTTTATAATTCTGTATTATTTTTAGTATTTTATTTTAAATAATCGTATCAAATAAACGATACTATTTTGATAAAAATTGTATTTACTTTGACAGGTTTAGCAGTGTCAATTATTGTTGCAAAATCTTAGATTGCCCTTCAGTGACGTTCCCCATAACGAAGGAAAAGTGTAATTATACTATCGGTAAAATTGCAAAATCGTTCAGCAGTATATAAAATTTTTGATTGTCTATTTTCTTGTTTCGTGTATTATAGAGTAAACCAATTTTTATCCCCTTCGATAATTTTCTCTATTTATTTCTATTCCCTTTGACGTATTTCTCGACAATGCGTCCATTTAACCTCTGAGATGAGTTTAATGATAAATTAAAATGGAGTTGGCACTATAACACGCGTGTTTATTGATTACACCGTGTACGGGAAGCATTGGTCGTGCATTCGACATGAATTTGATAAATATATCGCTCCATCTTCGTCGCATTGTACTTTATACCGCACTCGTTGCCATTTTCCCTATAAATACCATATCTCGAATGTATTCATGGATTTTCTGTTTTGAATATACAATTTTCATTATTTGCAAATCCAACTTTTGTCTACCGATTGTTTCGCGCGTTTAACGATTGTAACGCTAATTCAAAGTACTTTTAAAAAGGTCGAAATTTGTCGAAATTTAATTCTCGTTGCAATCAACTTCTGTTTTTATATTCGATAACTGCCAATTTTCATCTCGTCCTATTACTGTCCCAATGTCGAATAAACTGATTCGCTTTAAAATAAATTTATTGAAATTTATTGAAAAAAAAGCGATTCTTAAAAGTAGAAATTAATATTATCGATATTAATAAGAATCGATGTATTATATGTGTTATGAAATTAAGTGTTATCAAACATAACAACCGAGTGAACATAATGAAAAGTGAAGAATTGATCTCTCACCTATCGACGACATTGGAAACGCGAATAAATGATAGAATGATCAGATTGTCGCTGTAGGAAATACCACGGTTCAATCAATTGCGTTAAAATTTAATTAAAACACTGTCCACCGTCTATAAGTCTTCGTATAAATTCGTATACACACGTGTTCAGCCGTTTTAATTAGATTCAAGTTTCATTTGATCAGACGTTGATGCAACGACGGCGCAACACGACCGGATCGATTACTATGTAAAACTGAGGGAAATTGGTATAATGAACGTCCCAACGCTTTTATCGTGCGTTCGATAAAACCTCCGCCGGAAAATGTTATATTTCCTTGGAAACGATTATAAAAGCCGTGGCGAGGCCGTAGCGAAAATTCGCCTTGGCGAATTAAATTTCGAAGTTTGCTCGAACATGCGTGCTTCGAACTGCGCTTTCATGGTGCTTCCATTATTTTCCCCATTTTCTTTTATCCTGAATTCTCTGCGTCTCTAATTCTCGGGAATACATTTGCTGACAAAAGTCACGAGAAAATGAAGGTATTAATTACTATTCCGATGAAGCGAATGATACAGTACACGAAATATTAAAAGAAAAAATTATTCTTTTATTAAAATAATATATATATCATCTTTTTATTATATTTTTAATTTTAATATTAGAACTACCGATCCATGAAAACTAATTAAAATTATTATATGCAAATGATAGTAATTGCAGTAGTAGGATGAAAATAATTAACTAACAATTAAAATAATTAAGTATAATTTTTTTTTAAATAAAAGTTACCATTAATTTTGTCAAAAGTAAATATATGCTTCCTGAAACTGCAAAGATAGAATACCAGGAACAAATTATTTTGATCCTTTTGGTAGATCTGTTGTGGACGTATGCATCTGAGAAAAGAAAAATACTGAAAAATTTGCGAATGATTATTTTATTTCCTAACTTTTGTCGGTGTCTGTACATCGCTTTTGTTTGAAAACAAAGCGTGGTTAAATTTGTTCTCGAAGTGATCAGGTATTTTTGAGCGTGATTCTATAAACGTTTTCAGGACTTCTTCAAATCACTAACCTGACAACCGGAAGTACCTGCCTTTGAATTCGTTGATTAATGCAGGTCATGGTGTGTCGGGCGTCGCAGACACCATTTTCAAATGACATCTGGCTAATAGACGTTTCACCTGAATTTTTGGAGGATGATAAATTAATTTTCAACCGAAGAAATACCTGTGCGAATATCGTGTCATATGCGCGTTGATTATATAATAACGCGATGAATGTTTAAAGGGAATTTAATAATGTATTAAAATAACGATTAAGTATGCAGTGACTAGTATGATGTCGACAGGCAATTTCGTTCGTTGAAATTGAGAACGTTTCTGGAAAAGGGTCAACGAACCATCCTCGAAAAACTGCCTTCAATAAATTATCAAAATATTCCCCTAAAATTTCAACAAATTTGCTATAATTTAATAACAACATTTAAACTTATAATACATCAATATCCCGATATTAATAATTAAAATAAACACAGAGCTTTTCGTTTATTCGTACACACTTGATTTCTATTAGAACTAAAATTTGAATCTCCATCATACACGATTCGCCATTTTGTTCAATGGACAAACATTTTACAACTATCCCACAATTAATAATACTCGAGAATTAATCGCTAGTAAGACGATTTACTATCGAACATCCCACAAATCCGCTCCTTTCAGAAATTTTTCTATAATGAAAATTGCCGAAGGGGATGAAGCTGATGAAAGGATGAATTTTAATATAAATTAAAGGGATTAAGTTATAGGGATTAAATATGGCAAATTAGAAAGAGTGGCGAAGGAGGACGAGGGAAAGAAGGGAATTTTACTCGTTAGGCAAGAAACGAAGTTGTCTGGGAAATTCGCTTAATTATCTAGCGCGCGTAAAGCCCGGCAAATTCGAAGATTTTACGCGTGGGACCCCCTGCGAAGAAGGTGCAGCCGCGTGATCCCTTATTCCTCCATCGCTTTATCTCTCCTACGAAATTCTCGTACCTTGGCTAATAAACCTTCGTGCAGACGCACATTCTGCTCTTCTCGCGGCTCTTGAACATCCGAAAATAGAAAGACGATGATCTAATCCGCGTAACGCAACTCTGCTTCGCCCGTCCGCGTCGGTTTTCGAAATAAAAGAGCGCCTCGGCGGAAGAACGTAACGATTTCGAAGGAAATCAAATTTTTTCCGATTCACTGTTCCCACAGTCTTAAAATACACGACTCGTCTGGATCTGCTTCCTCGAGTCTCGTTCGATTTACCATCGGTTTTATTTCACTTTTATTTTCCCTTATCCTTGTTCATTCCCCTCATTGCATAAGTATTATACCTCGAGAGCTTGTCGCTGGAAAATTTTGTCCGGACAGCAGGGAATAAAGGCCGGGGAAATTAACGCTTTTAATACCTTTCTGCGACAATATTTTTTCCCGGGGCACATTCCTTCAGCGATCGACTCGTGGACAATGTATCACGCGATATCGGGCCACATTGAGTCTAACAATGGCCCTTTATCGAGACTCCCAATGCCTCCTGCGAGTCTGCTCATTCACTTCGACCGACCTAAGGAGTTTCCCCTCGTAGTCGCGTAAATATTTCATATCCACTCGTTCAGCTGCGGAATTTTCTGATACGCGACAAACGCTTGTCCACTGACGAAATTCTTCGTTATGTCTCGAGAGGAAAATTTTTATCCTCGATTTATTAATTTTCTTTAAGCTTCCCTCGTGACTATTTCTCGATAATACGATATTTATAATCCCATTCTTTTTAGAATTCCAATTATTATTTAAATTAAATTTACTCGTGAAAGCACAAGCGTGATGGTAATTATGATAGTAGTTCGAATAAAAGAGGAATTAAAAAATGGAAGATTGAATCGTAAGAAGATGGGATTTATTTTTAAATTATCCAATTGCAAATAACTTCGATATCTAATTTGCATTTCGCGAGGAACACACATGACCCGATCCATTTCTATAATAAATAGCACAAATAATAAATTAATCTTTTATTTTATAATATAAAGTCAACAAACTTGTGTCGAAATTTAATTCCAATTGCGAGTTTAATTTCAAATTATAAAATCGGACTGTCTAATGCAGATTTTGTGTAATGTTTCGATACCGTGCACGGAGAACAGTGTCAAAGGAAATGAAATTAAATAACCAACGCTGGTGTATCCATTACAGGAAAATTAGTAAAATAATGAATTAATCGCACGATGTGCACCCGAAATTCGCAAAACTTCGATAACTCCAGCACACTCGACGTAATCGCCTTTTATAGACAATGATTTTACTGTCGCGCGATCTAGCACTTAACCGTGTCGCGATCTCGAGGATTTCATTAGACAATTTTCTCGTCTAAAGAGCGTTTAATTTACTCGCTGTCGTAATCAAACTTCACGGTCTGTAAAATTTCTAGTGTCTGTTCAAAACCTTACGACTGAATGACTTTCTCGACTTGGGTTTACCTCTTATAAATAGTTCAATGACTTAATTCGTCAAACTTACTTCTCCATAAATACTTGTTCCATCCGAATTAATTTAATTGAACTGAAATATAAGGATACTTCTAAAATCGATTCGAAGGCAGGCACGACTGTGAGTGTTGGTTTTATATATATGAATGGGAATCTGGTAGAATAAGTGAAAGTTATATGGAATAATATAAATTATGAATATTGTTAAAAATGTTTAGAAGAATATGTCAGAATAAAACAGTTACGTGAGAATCGTCATAGAGTATGTGGTAGTGATTGTCATAGAATGTGTGGTATGAGTGTGAGGAATGTTTGTGTGGAAGAATGTGTGTGTGACGAGTATGACAGAGAGTCGAGAAAAACAATCAGTAGGTGAATGACAGTCATTACAAATAGACGTTGTGTGTGAAAGAGTTCTCGAAAGATTATATCGCAGTTAGAAGCGAATATATTTAACGAGAGTTAGTTATAATTTATGTCGTGCTGTTATTGCGTTCAATAAATATTCTTATCAGTTTATTCATTTACAAACAGAGTAAACATGTGTTAATAAGAGTGAGAGAGAGAGAGAGAGGGAAAAGAATTTTCAAGATAAAGTCAATCTTTGTGTTTAAAGTAGTTTATTTAGAATTATTTAAAAATATTATTATTTAAATATAATAATTTGTTAACTATTAAAAAACGTGAAAGATATTGGTATTCATTTCAATCCATAATGGGTGTTCTCAGACAATTGGGAATAAATATTTTTCACCCTCAAAGTGTGGATTAAGTAATTATACTATTAATATCATAAATATTGTAATATTTTAAATAAAAATTGCCCGTAAATCAAGATGGAACGGATTAGCAATCGTGAACGAGAAATTCTCGTCAATGACACGCGACGAAACTGAAAAAAATTCCGGTTCGTCTGTGGATAGGTTCGCCAGTGCATTTAATCGCGACCCCTTGAAGCCAAGAAACAATTTAGCCCCTGATTTGCACGTACCCGCGACAAGCAGGCCGATAGAACGCGAAACACGTAGGAAAACCGCGAATAAATCATAGGCCGCGTGATTTAAAGGACGCACTGTAAATTTGCCAATTTATCTATCGCAGATTTTTTCGCCTGACGTGCACGCATTCGTTATACGAAAGCGTCGGCTCGGCTCAGCTCTGCGTGACTTTTAACTTCGTCTATTCTTCCCACCCCATAGCCACCCCTCTGTGCCGTTTCGCACACGAAGGATACGCGTGTATAATGCACGTCTCGAACGAGAAGGGGTGGCGCGATGGAGCTCGACATTAATTTCAGCGAAAAGAGTGTCACGGATGTCGCGGCGTCGCCATTTTTCCTTTCCCTCCCCGAACGCCGCGGGAATAATTATTTTTCATTTCGACGTGTCCCGATAATTGTTTTCTTTGATGTTTACCGATCACCGAGATCGATATGACGATATAGAATTAAATGGCAGTGGCGATTCCGGCTGGGAAGAGGGTGGAATTAAATTGAAATTTAATTCGAATGAAAGCAACGATGCAGGGGCGGACTTTTTATTTGCGCGAGTAATCATTTTTATTTATGAACGAGATTTTAAGTATTATATTGGAAATGGACTTTTTGCTAGGCGGTGTGATTTCATCAGTGGCAAGTCTCGTTCGAGTAAGTGTTTGTATGCAGCGGAATTACAGTTGGCTATCCCAGATGCGAATATTCTCTCGTTGAGCAGTGGTAATACGCGAATCGATTATACGATTAAATATTTGTTCTACGGAAAGCGTTATACGGTGTATTTTAATCACTAGACGGGAACGGTGGAGTAAACGGGGAAAAAGGAATTATTAATTTTTTGGCTCAGTTTCGATATTCGTTTATGGCACTTCCTTTCGCAAACGAATTATCCGTGAAAAGAGAATTATAAAGTAATCACTATTTCGCGTAAAAATTTTATACATTCAAATCCCTAGATTTAAATTCATTCGCGGAGGAACGAATGTATAATTCCTTCTGAATATTTTTCATCGCGATAATTGCGAATGGAAAATTACTTTTCGACATCCTAGACACATGGATATCCTTCTATCAATTCTCTTTCGCGTAATAAATGACCAACGTTATATTATTTCATTTAATATCATACATTCTATGTATATATTGTAACGATATTTCATTAATTACGACAAAATTATTCGTAGCGTGTAATTTAATATTAACATTGCAAAGTATACATTGCGAATAAATTGAATTACGTGATAAAGTATCGAACAGCTGTTGGCGCTCTAAATAAGGAAAATTTATTAAACGATATTAAAGAATATAAGAAAAATGTACAACCATTCAGTAAAACATCCCTACAGGACCCTTTGTGGCAATGGTTACATAGATTTTTAAATATATATGTATTGGAATGAGTGGAACAAGTATGCATGGGATGGAAATATCTAATGAATTCAGGTTATTATGATAAATGAGTATGCCTGTAATGATTGAGGTGTTGTGTAAATTATGTATGTCAATGTAATGTATGAAAGAAGAAAGAAAAAAAGAGAGTGATTTGACATAGGTCAGTTGTAATTGAGTATTAATAGAGAGAAGACGTGTGAGCACGTGATTTTGATAAATTAATTATATTTCACGTAATATTTGTTTAATAATCTTTGTAATTAAATAAATAATTGTTATTGTTATTAAATTTCATCCACCACTAACACTCTTACACTAATACTAAGCTTATCATATGTCGTACATAATCAATTTCAAATTCTTAATAAAATATTTTGCATAGCTGTCGCGACAAATTTAAAATCACCTGATAATTTCGAAAGCGTCGAAATTCCAAGTCATCAACGAATAGGTGAATAAAAGAATTTTCGTGGAAATTCATAGTTACCGGATACTACCAAAAATTCGCAAGATCCTGGAAGACTCACCCCCATAGAGTACCACCGATAACCAGTACCTGGACAATAATTCAGAACGGCGAATTCGACTCGCGCTTATGTTCAGCATAGTGATAAAAAAGCGTGGAGCAAACTATTCCGTCCAGTGGAAGATTACTGGAAAGCAAAGGGGGTTGCTGGCCGCAAGAACCCTTCTCGTTTCGCAAATATCCCGCTTGATTTTCCGGTTTCAAACGGCTGCCCCTGGCAGCTCGAGAGCCGGCCGTTTCACGACGATGGATAACGAAGCTCAAAGGATTTTTGGCAATTCCACGACCGCCCGAATTCTCGCTCGCTCCCCTGGGAAACCGACGATGAAAACGGCCGAATGTTTGTGGCGTATTGTCCCGCGTTCCGCCTCGGCTCGCTGCAGGTCCGTGCATCATTAAAGGATCCACGAAACGCACCGAATAACGAGATCTTCCTCGCGTCGAAAGATCGACAAAAGAAGCCCCGGTCCTTTTGCGTGCGGCCATTTCCTGGCTGTTTGCGAGCCCGCAGCACGACTCGCCGGCTGCTGCGAGTCACCCTTTCAGACACCACCTGTCTGTTTCCAGCCCGATCCAATCGCTTCCTCCAACGACCGAGTCGGGCTTAGAGAGGTCCAGGTACTTGGTGGATTGGTCGGAAGTCGATCGAGTACTCGCGATTAACCCTTTGAAGTCCTGCGTCCAGTTGGACTCCGCATTTCGCTCCATTTCAGTCCTTCGAATATATATATACACGAAATATATCACCCGTGCTTCAATTTAATTTCACAAAAATATATTTCGCAAGTAGATCGGAGTGTCGAGTGTACCTCGGATTGCGAAGGGTCAGGGTGGCTATGGCGTGGCTAGCTGCCTAGAGGATACCTTTATTTATGTGATACATAATTTTTTACCTAATTTTTAACTCGGTAATTTTCATCAGTGCATTGATAATAATTAATTTTTGGCAGCAATAATTTGTGCCAATAATTGCAGAAATAATGTAAGCGAACGATCTAAAAGAAACGAATCTTTCATGCCCATTTGTAAATACGATACGAATATAAAATTAGTTCTGGAAACTAGGAGAAATTGAAAGGAGTAGGTCGAGCTGGCAATTTGCGTTGTAATTAATTTCTCAATTTAATCAAACGCGGGACTTGAAATATCAGGAAAGGAAATACGCACGGCCGAAATCACTTTCATAATTACCAGAGCATATAATTGGGGTGTATTTAGAAATATTTACGGAGAAACTACGAATGTACGGGTATTACGGAATAAATCGACAATTTCCTTCATACCGTTCCCACGAGGCCACAGGTTTTGATTAATTTATCCCACCCACGTATGCACGCCGCTTTACTCATGCGGAACTAATAATACATTCTAGCCATTCTCGAGAACCAGCGGATACCTTCCTAACAAATTAGTTAATCAAGTTACACCTTCGCGACGGAACGTATAACACTTACAGGGGTAGTGGTAACTCAGAATTAAGCCAAACACCTGGGATTACAGGACGATATGCATCAAAGTTTCGCGCTGTTCGAAACGCTTCACGATCGGGCTCGAATTTATTAAAATCCAGTGAACGTTTTCTAATTAGAAGGCAAAAATTCGGGGTGGTTCAATTTAATTAGCCCCGACGTCCAGCGAGAGTCTGACATTAGAAACGAAACGTGGCTACGACCTGTTTAACGCAAACTTTACGATTTTCCTGCACAGCAGGCGGAGAAAAAGAAAGGTGAGGGCTGGGAAAGATGGTGGCAACTATGTTGCAATTAAAACGTAGGAAATCGCATGGTGCAGTGAGCCAGTTGCGATGCGGATAGTTCAACAGCTGCCTTTAAGATTTCCGATAACTTCGGTCGCGCAACTCGCTCCAGAAATCCATTTCACCCCTGTAATTGAAATGGTAAGTTACCTCGACCTCGAAACAGCTCTCTTAAATTTCCGTGGCGAACGAGCTTGCGCTATTAAAGAACGTCTTCATCATCGCGACGCGAATCTTCCTCGTCTTCTCGCGCGACTAATGCGAATTTTTATCGATGAAGTTCGATTGTTTACTTAGTAAATATTGAAGTCACTTTCACGAATGTGTGCACTGCTTCACGCGAGAACGTGCATGTGTATTTTATTCGATACACGATTCCTCGTTTCTATAATTTTCTGCGTAACTAAGATATTGCAATATTTAAACGAGTAATATAAAAATAGCAATAATATTCGAAATTTGAAAAATAAATTTCCCAAATTATACGAAACATTGTATATACATCTTCCATGTATACAGTATAGATTCAATTGCGATATTATTATAATTTATAGCATAATTATATCTTCAGCTAAATATATCTATATAATATAATTATATTAGATTGTTCCGAAAGTCATTTCGTTTTTTTCATGAAAATGAAAGACGATTTTCTTATAATGATTACAAATAATTTAATTATCATAATAATTTAAAAATTATTGTAAATAATTTATTTTTTATTTCATATTTTATTTCTTCATACGAAATTATTTATGCATAATAATTTCGTCAGAAGTGAAAATCGAAGGTAAACGTAAAAATGAAATTTTACGACAGGAAAGCAGGTTTGGTTCCAAAAATTTGGTAGAAACAAGCAAGCTACGTCGATAAATTATTATTTGCAGAGCCAGCTCCCGAAACAACGTTACATTTATTATATTTGTATATGAAAAAGACACATCGAGCACGTGATCGAAGCAAGGAACGAGTATCGATATATGCAAATGTAACATTACGCGATTTATTAAAATCAAGTTCGACGAAAAATTGCCACCTTTTGCAATTTTCGCAATATTTTTCGCACGACTTCGTGCCGCGAATATATTTTTGCAAATACACGCGTGTTTCTGCTCTCGCGAATTTTTCCGCGAAATTTTACCAGACACACGAGCGAATACGCGGGAACTTACGAACGTTTATCGAAATTCGTTTTTTCGAACATATGGCGGACGAAACGCGTAATAGTTTTTCAAAACGATTCACGTTTTATCGACGAAATCCTATAGTCACGTTTAAACAGTCGTCTGATGGTATCGCGAAACAAACTACTTCAAACCAGACTGCACGTTCTGTGTACATTGTAAAATGTACATTATTGAACGTATACACCGTTGTACGGAATGTTAACCCACTGTAATAAAACGAAATAGATCCTATCAGCCGGACAGTGAAAATTTTAAACGTCCTCGCCTCTATTTCCATCTATGCGCCCCTGTTTCGATTAGGTATTTCCTTTTCTAATTTATAGGCACTGGTGTGAAAGGAATTCAATTTTTAGCGCGTTATTTATTCGCCATTCTAAAAAGATCCTAAAAGAAATATGAGTGCTATTAATATTCGATAGGACAACAGTATTTTATTATTATATTTTGTTACTGACTGCACCATCCAACAAATTTTAACACACTTTCTACTCTGTAATATCTATTAGGTTATTCTTGTAAAATTGGCTTTCTCGAACACGAATTTGTAATCGAAATTGCTCTGTCACGGTCAGTTTTCGAAAATTGCGAGTTTTTTTTATAAAAATACAGGATTTTTGGCTAAAATGAAATATTACGTGAAAAGTAAGAACGTTAGGAGTTTCATCCTGGTCTCATAAGTTAGGTGAAAGAATAACGAGTTTATGAATGTTCATAGTTATAAATATTTGAGCTTCTGAGTAACTATAACTGAGCCGTTCACCGCACGAATCGATTGACTCTACTTTTTGGAAAATCTTAAATTTAGGTATCAAAGCACTTGGTATAGTCGTAACTACATTACTTCATTGCATTTCTCCACTTTTTGATTTATGGAGTTAATCAATTTGTGCAGTGAACGCCTCAATTGGTCATCAAAGTTTAAAAATAAGCTTTCTAGCGTACTTTCTATGCATATTCTTCAATTTCGTAAACAGTTTTATGTCTGATACGAATTTGCTAAACAATATTGAATTTTGTAGGCTTTTTCGAAGAAACTATCCAGAAACAATATGAGAATGATGTTCATTGTTAACAGGGTGATAAAATATATATTGTAGGCAGGATTTTGCTGCCATGTAGCCATTACTCACACATCTAACTTCGTCAGGGTGTGGTCGTGCGTAATCGACATGAAATCATTGTCCAATAAATTTAATTTCTTATATGTGTAACATGTATACGCTTTCATGTACTTGTTTAAACTAATCACAAAATTGTGAGAAGTTTCTTTAATTCATTTGTAATTTGAAATAGATTCCTCATTCGATGCATAAATAACAATGGCTTTCTAATATTAAGTAGATAAAAAATGAACTTCTATCTAATTTTTAAGATGAGAATGTATCTTGTAATGTTTTTACTTTCCGTTCAACATTACATCTTAGCCTTAAATTTTATTTAATAAATTTGATTCAATAAATAGTCAAAATAGATGAAATTCATTATTAATTGCAAATGAATATCGTTAAAAGTAAATTATGTACAACGAAAATTTATAATCAAAGTAAAAAAATTAATAAATTACTGATTACTAATTGAGCATTCAAAGCACATGTGTTAAAATGTATTGATAATTGGCAGAAATGTATATAAATTATTACACCGAATGATAATAACAAATTAATATCGTTAATAACAAATTGTCCATAATGTAAATATATAATAAAAGTAAAAAATATTAATGAATTACTGGTTATTAATTCAAATTATGATATATTTACTTTAAAATTTACCGATAATTTATTTAATATCTATAAAGCATTATTATTATCGTTAATAACAAATTAATATTGTTAGTAACAAATTGTTCGCAATTTATATTTGCAATAAAAGTGAAAAAATTAATAAATTATTGGCTATGAGAGCAGAAAATTAATAATTAATAAAGTTCGCAGTGTTCGAAAATTTTAGATGGGGGTGGGGGGACTCGGCCGATCGGAGGCTATATAAAGGGCGACGCAACATTAGTCAAGCCATTTGTTGGTTTGAGTTCCGACGTGTAACATCTAAATTTCGTTGTGCGCGAGGGGTGGGGTTCGAAGTGAGGTTGGGGCTAGCCACCCCACCCTCATCCCACCCCATTAAACAATTTACTAATTATTTTTATTTTGTTTTCAGGTATTAATTATTATTTTTTTCAGGCTTTAATTATTTTTTTGTTTTTTCAGGTTTTAATTATTTTTTTTTATTTCAGATGCTAGTTTTCGTTTATATTTATTTATATTTGGACATTCGAATATTTCGTACAATATTCGAATGTCTCATCGTTGGGTTGATTATGTCTCATCGTTGGGATGTTTATATCTCATCATTGGGTTCTTCATATTTTATCGATGGGACCTTTTATGTCTCATCGTTGGGTTCTTCATTCCATTTAATTGATCTTTATGGTTAATATTTGTTTGAATTTTATTATGTTTTACTAATCTTTTACTAATCTGTTTCTTTTCAGCTTTTCAGGTTATTCAAGAGATCGTTGAACGACGCTAGATGCGTGCGTTTAGACCTAAGTAGTTATAAGTGGTTGTAAGATAGATGCCTAGAATAAGTCCCATGTGCGTGGTATCTGTTCAAAGGTAAACCACCTAACTTGGAGTGAAATATTCTATTCTCCTCTTATCCCTCTCGCTTACGAAATAGAACATAATCGTTCTCGTGATAATCGCGATTTTTCCTAAGTACCGACTAGCCTACGTGACGTGCTCTCGTGTACACGATAAGTACATGCTTCGTAAGCCATCCTCACGACTCGTCTCCGACACTCATTTCCAGTCACTGTCAATCTCGTCATGCATCGGGTTCCAGGGTGACCCCCTCGAATCAGTGCGTCTTCTGACCTCGACCGGGCGGTCCGCTGCCTAAGTCGTACGCGACTTAGGCTCGGGCACATGCTGGCTGACGGACTAGTACCATCTACGGTTAGACCACAGGGATGATTAAGTTCTACCCCGTGTGGCTGGGATG
>NW_016908670.1:3588-17315 GCF_001483705.2 Eufriesea mexicana | reverse complement strand
TTCAGGGACTATCCTTGGTCCACGTGTAAGTCTTGGCGAGTGCGACAGTGACTGGAATTGAGCTAGGCCCGATCGGGAGGGTGCCGAGGTATGAAGTTATCTCTGTACACGGGAGTACATCGCCTAGGCTAGTCGGTCTTTCGAATAATCGCGATCTCGTTCGGGCGCGTCGCGATTTTCTATTTGCTCGCGTGTTTGATATTTCATTCCCTATTTTTATGGGAACTTGAAAATATCTTAGCGTTGCGACAGTAGAGTTTCAGTATACCGAATCAAAGTTCCCTCTGTAAGACACGAAATAAAATAAAGTGTCAGTAGAGTCACTTTAACTTAATTCGCTCCAAGTTAGATTAGGGTACCTTTGATACAGGTAGCACCAGCAGGCTGCGTCACTAGGGCGCATGTCGGGTCTCGATGCGTAGCCACCTCCACGTGGTGAGACCTGGTAATTGGTATCGTTTTCCAAAAAATAATTTTGGGAAACGATACCAAGCTAAGTGCTACGCACCAAAGACTGAGATCTATCTGTTGTAAATTTTCAATGTTTCCTGTGAACTTTGAAAATAGATAGAAGGCAATTTCTGTTGAAGTAATATGTAAATTAAAGGAATTATATGGTAACTAATGAAAGGAACGCAAGTACGGCAAAGAAGGTAAGTAAGGTAAGTATGAGATGAGTAACATAAATAAACTAATTAAAACGTACTGCAAGGCAGAAAAACTATTGTCCACGGAATCTTGCAACTCACATCATTCCTTACAATTCTGCCAGCGTGCAATCTCCACTCACGTAATGTTCTCCTAACACAAAATCGCAAATTTTGGCAGGCGGATTTATGCAAACTCTGTTAAATTTGTTGCAATAATATAAACAAGCATAAGAGTTTAAGTGACATCGTTCGGCGACGTCTATGATTTTGGATACATAGGAATAGTAACAGGAACACAGAATGTCCCAGGAAGTCATCTAGAACTACGTTTAAAATATATAAAACCACGGCATAGACTAGGCCAGGAAGGAATTAAAAAAGAATAGAGAAGATTCGACAATGAAAACTTAACAAGTTACTCAATTTCTATGATTAATTTATGATCTTCTACAGCGATATTAATAACGATATTAATATTTATCATTCTTAAACCACACATTAATGTACAAACACCGAACTACCCGTCGAAAATGATTCCGAAACGCTACCCGTATCGACCTAAATCACCAAGAGATTAATGAACGCAAACATACGAACTCGTCCATGGAAAGCGAAACCGGCAAAAATCCTTGCGAGTTGGACCTCGATAAAGCATCGAACTTGCCTCGTTTACTATTTCGCCGTAGCATCGAGATCCAAACGCAATCAAACCGGCGTTACCCATTTGCGTAACTCACGATCATCCTCCCCGCGAAAGCGTGTTCGATCGAGGTTTTCGTGGCTCGCAGAGAGTACCAACCAGCCAGTATCTCCTCTTAGCTTTTAATAAAACCAAACATTGGACGATGGCCGCGATGCGGAACCGATCGTGAACCCGGTGCCGATCGAAGGGGGTTCCGCTTTCGCCCCGAGGCACAATGGCAGCCAATCCCGTAATCCGGCGTCGATTCGATCGGAAAACTCGGGCCAGGCCACGTGCTCGTTACAGATTGATAACAGGCCGAAACGAATTACTGCAATCCTCGATCGTTTAGCCGCGATTAATATCCGATTCATAACGGGCCGCGAGGGAACGCGGCGGCCGCAACGTCGTTCGCCGATTGCGGATTGCAGAAATCGCATCACGGGGTGTACGCTCGAGAATTCGCGGAGCTATTGCCGTCAGGAACCGATTGTCGCCGGTTTTCATTCGAACCGTCGCGCGATTGCACTCTGGTCTCGCGCCATCCGCCGATCCGCCATTTTTATGCTCGTGGATTAGCCCGACACGCGAACAAAGGCTCCTATTCTACGAACCCACTACGAATTCTTCGTGTTCTACGCGTTGTGAGTGACAGGCGTGCGATTCGAGGGTTGGAAAAAACGACGAGGACTGGGAATACTCCGGTGGATGTAATTCGAGGTGATCGGGGTGGTGATAGGGGTGTAGAATGTCTCTGAGAGTTCTTTCGCCATTGCTGTTCGAGGTATGATAACAGGAGGTGTTATCGGATCGTTGGAAGCGAGATACGCTGCTGGGAACGTGCCGGTGAATTTTTGATTGTCACGGTTGATGAATGGGAACCTTTAATCTATCATTTTCATTTGAATGCGGCGAATAATTGCTTCGAATGTACTCCTCGGTAACGGAACAGCGGTATGGTAATGATGTACAACGGTACAGCATCGAGCAAATGCAACGTAGTTCGAAATGTAATTTCTAAATCTCGTGGCTTTACGCGGAATTAATGACTTTCATTGTAACACCTATAGATGAATCGCGAAATCTCTTTTTCGGGATACAGGTGGTTTATGTTACACGAGTAATTTTCCACCGTGTAATATAATAGAGATAGACAAGGATAAATGTATGAGAAATGGAATTTTTTTTTAGAAAATATAACAGGCAAATTAATATTAAGTTATAATTTGTCAAAGTTTCGGATTTCAGATCGAGGCATCATCCTTTGATTTGATAGGAATTTTTAAGGAGAGATAATTAATAAGAGCGAAAATTTTAGAGGCTTCTCGTAATAACTTGACCAACGCTGTTCAACTAAAATTTTAAAGATCTTTGCACCATCCCCTCGAGAACCATTTTCAAGAACTTCCTGGACATAAAACTTTGTTAGCGCCATCTCCGAACCACTATATCCGTCTTCGAAAGTGTAATTTTATAACGTTTCCATACTCTGTCAACTCGTGCATCGCTTTTAATAACAAAATTCATCGCTCCGGATGAATTGGATTTAACTAGATACACGACAGGAAGAAGATTCCGCAAACATTTACCGAAATTTGTGGCTCCTGTTAGTATAACATGTTATACTTAGATTAACAATATCCGTGGATGTTCTACCCACGAAAATTCTAATTAAAATAAATATGACAAACACGAAATATTAATCATGGTGAGAATAAAAATAATATATTATCAGAGGGTTAAAGAAGTATGAAAAATAAAATTCTTTGTAAAAATATGAAGAATACGATAATAAAAATATATTTACGAATAGGTGGTCACCTTTCCAACTCGATACAAACGTCGAATTGTTATCGATCTATACAATAGCGCTACCTTTTTCAGTATAACTAAATTATATTCGAGTTTTGGACAAGTCACTGTTACCTTTTGATCCCGTCGAAACTTTTGTGGAAAACGCTTCACTGTCGAACAACGTGTGTTTGTGGTACGTTAAACCGATAGAGGGAACTCGTTGGTAACGGAAACGCCTTGCAGAGGAATCCTAGTTTTTCAAATGTCGAAAAAAGGAACGGGTCAAAAAAAGACAAAAAGAAAATGGAAAAAATTTGAAAACAGGGAAAAAGTCAATTTGGATATCCGCCACAAGCGTGTGAGGTCTGTGAAACGCTGATAGAAAAAAATTTTCCTGAATAGCAATGCGCATTTCATCTTCTCCGTTGCTATAACACTTCCATCTGATGGTTTTTCGTGTCGATGATTCATGGTGATTAATTAGAGACGACTTGACAACGTCGAAAATATAAAATTTTTATGTTAAAAAATATTACAATTCTTATTTGTAAAACTTGGTATATCTTTGATAATATTCCATAGAATTTCTTTTTTGAATTTTCATATATATTTTATTTCTATATTAAAAAATATTACAAATCTTTTTTGTAAAACTTGGTATATCTTTGACAATATTCTACAGAATTTCTTTTCTCAATTTTCATGTACATTGTATCATAAATTAATGCCAAGCTTACCATGAAATTACACGAAACTTTACTTAAATTGACTTAAATAAATGCTAAACATATTAAATTATTATTCCGTTTCTCAACTTTTGTCAGTAAGTGTATATTTCTGTGCAAAGATAAATATATAGATATATGACAAGATTACTTCAGAGATAATTAAGAAACGAGATAAATTTTAATTCTAAAGATAGATATTGTGTTTTCATTGAATAGCAATGTATATTTCATTTTCTCGATTGCTATAACACTTCCACCTAATGGTTTTTCGTATCGATGATTCATGATGAATAATTAAAGACGACTCGATGAAAATATAAAATTTCTATATTAAAAAATATTACAAATCTTACTTGTAAAACTTGGTATATCTTTGATAATATTCCATAGAATTTCTTTTTTGAATTTTCATATATATATTTTATTTCTATATTCGAAAATATTACAAATCTTATTTGTAAAACTTGGTATATCTTTGATAATATTCCATAGAATTTCTTTTTTGAATTTTCATATATATTTTATTTCTATATTAAAAAATATTACCAATATTTTCTGTAAAACTTGGTACATCTTTGACAATATTCTACAGAATTTCTTTTCTGAATTTTCATGCATATTTTATCATAAATTAATGCCAAGTTTACCATGAAATTACACGAAACTTTACTTAAATTCACTTAAATAAATGCTAAACATAGTAAATTATTATTCCTTTTCTCGACTTTTGTCAGTAAGTGTATATTTCTGTGCAGAGATAAATATATAGATATATAACAAGATTAATTCAGAGATAATTAAAAAGATAGATAAATTTTATTTCCAAACATAGACATTATGCATCCGATTAATTTTCAAGCATTCGTGTGCAGCCTCTTTGTATCGAAAATCCAATGTATATATTCCCTCGAGTTCGACGTATTTTCTCGCTGAACTACAAGCTGTCTATTTCCTCAAGTTCAACGCATTTCCTCCCCAAAGTACAGAACGCTTTCCCTTAAGCTTTCCACGGGTTTCCTCTTCAAAGTACAGATCGATTTCCATCAGGAGTTCGACGCGTTTCCTTCGCAAATTTCATCATTCGGTGTCTGTCTCTGAAAATTTCGAGTCTCCCTTTCGAATTGTACACCCCTGTTTTTACCCTCGAACCCGCTATCTTCCATTTCGAATACAAGGTTTCCACTAACGCGAACTTTACTCGAACCTTGCCAAAACTTTCCATTTTAAAGTTCAGCGTACTCCATTCCTGAACAACGTTGTACCTCGAATCAAAGTTTAATAACTTTCTTGCTTAAATCTCACTTTATTTCGCTGTTTGTTCCACTACTTCTGCAACACCATATTATAGATAACTTCATCCCCATTTTCCCCAAAATTTCCACGAACTTCCTTTTTAACCTCACAGTACACCCTCCTCTTTAAAATTCATCCTAAAGCTTGAACTTTCAAACCTAAAATTTTCAACCTTCGTTAAACACCACCTCTTAAAATTCAGTAGCCTTTATTTTTCAATATTCTCTTATAGACATCTCTATCTAAAAATCGATACTCCCGTATCGTTCGTAAACTTCCGTCCACTTCTTCTCGCGAAACTTTCGTAGATCTCTCGTTGGAAAAAATCAACTACTGCCACTTGGCGAACTTTTCAGTTTATCCGTATCGAAATTTCCCACGGCGTGTCTTCCAAACTCAAAACCAACACTCGTTCGGGGGAGAAAAAACTGTTAGTTTTTAAAGAAGCCCCGCGGCGAGCAAGGGATAATCGTTTATCGATCAAAATTTGAATAAACGCGCGAGCAGGGTCGCGATAATGAGAACGAACTACCCCTGTGCCGGTGTGTGAGGAGACTAAAAATCACCCTGGTCGAGCTGCGGGTCATGAACAATTGCAATAAGGAAAAGAGAAGGCCGGACGATAAGGGCACCGCACGAAACGCAGGGGGGGACGGCGCTGAGGAAAAACACGCGTCCGCGATTAATCGATCGGTTAGAGGGTAACCGGAAACTACCTTGAGAAATAACTGTATCTTATCGCGATTATTTCTCCATTGTAACCTGCATTTCATACATCGTTGTTTTTGATACCGTTATAACGATGTACTGCTATGGCGTGGGTGTATACAGCGAGTGATCGATGTTGGGGCGTTAGAGACGCATGGAAGACCTGATTGTTCAGGGTTACGGTATAGGGGAAGGCTATAGTTAAACAGAGAGTGACTGGTACTCTGCGTTTCTGGTATTAAAGTGTTTTACGTTGTACACGACGTTGCAATAAGGAAATGGGAATTTCGAGTTAATGTTACGTAATGCCACCTATACGTACAATAATATAACCTATTTGAGGTTAGGGTGCGAAAGGAGAGCAGGGTTAAATGGGACTGAAAAGTGCAGTTGCATCTGAGTTTTATTTCGGATTATTTTGTCGCCCATTACACCGTAGAATATGGAACTGAAAATTTCCAGTAAATTTTCATAACGAGTGGCTGAGATTACAGTGTTAGATCTGTACGATAGATCCGAGATTAGGCTGCAAAAGGTGGAATTAAATGAGACCGAGCGTGTTACCTATTTTGCATTTGTAGTATTCAATGGTTCTACGTTCTATAATATGGCAGCGAGGATTTCAAACGAATGTGTAAAGGGGATGATCGAGTTTCGAGCGTTAGAGGTTAGAATACGAAAGGATCTATATAATTACCTAGGATTTCAGAAGATGATCGAATATCTTCTAAGTATGTAACGTGTAATTGTTGAAATATATTCGTACATTCAATTCATACTTCGCGCCTTAGAGAGCCACGTGTTGGCAACCCTTGAAACTAATTATATGTCATATCGTGAATATGGTAGGCCTTCGTGGATAGGTTGTACAATATTCACGTGCAATAGACATCCTGTTTCAATTTCCATCTTCTGATATTATATTGACCCATTAGCTGCCACGATCCCCAATTGGGGATTTTGGAATTTTACGTACACCACTCGGCGCCAAAAATATATTTGGCACGTCTGACAGTTTAGTTTCATTCTATATGTATCAGTCAATATTGTGTGCAGCAAAAAGTGCGTATTCTGTGCTTCGTTTCTATACAACAAGCGAACAAATTTGAAATTCGTGTGTAAGTTGAACGGAACAGAATTGTCATATTTGAAGCATTATATTTTTGATTTGGTTTCTATATTATAATGAAATACCGTACATAAATATGTAATTTAGAGGTTATAGTAACGATTTGTTACTTACTCAGTCCTTTGTTTCTTATTGAAATGATTTTATTGATCATTTTATAACGATACCCATGTTGGGACTTCTTCAAAAATATCAAATATTTTCAAAAGAAAAGATAGTTTGAATATAATTATACTGTTACACAACCTTTTGTGCATATATATAACTTATCCAGCCAAAAATTTCAAGAAAAGAAATTTGGCAGTCAATGAATTCTCTTCCTAATCCTCCTAAAGAAAATAAAGAGAAATCAAAACAATTTATACCAAACGCAACGTGCGTGAATTATCTCTCGATTAGTCATTGTATACAGCAAAAGACTTGTCATAATATATTTCGCTACAATTTTATTCGCTTCCAACTATTAATTTCACCTTTTCTAGTTCAGAGATCCCTCGAGATCTCTTTCACGATAAACGATTATGATAAATGATTCGTTAAACTCTTTCACCTTTATCATCGTCACGGAATAAATACGCATTTTCAGCCAACAATACATAATCAACGAGGCAATGAGAAAAAGAGAGAAAATATACATCGTTTCTCTTCGCCAGCCTTCGTTTAAACGAATAACGTTACTTATCGTGCAACTTGGAACCCGTTAATTGATCATAGCATCGAATTCATCGTGCCCCGTTTAATCCTCTCACGATGAAAATGAACTGGATGGAGCTCTTCGTTACCATGGTGGACGTAGCTGAGCGATCACGTAACCTCCCGTCGTGGAACACGGATTCCGGCACTGCGAGAAGCTGCTTCGATCCGTCTGCCTCCGTACAGAATAAACGTTCGTTTCGTTCTTTCGTCGTGCACGTGTGTGCATGTAATGGTGACTCGGCTTTGTTGCAAGCTCGCGTTATAATTAATGAAGTACGGGGAAAGAACACGCATTAGCGAACGTAACTTTCGCATGGCGCCGAGATGAGAGGTAATTAAAGGACAGTTGATTAAGACGTGGAATATGAAGATAAAACATGTTCAGAGAATTAAATCTATGTCATCGCGCAGCGGAATGGAAGGAAACTAATCTAGCGTTGCACAACTCTCAGGATAATTAACTTCTTCGTTAAAAGCTTTCATTTATAAACCGAGTCTGGCGAGAAGACGCGTTGAACATCATGTTGCGAGACACGTAAGACGTGTAGCGACTAACGTTCACACTCTCACTGCTAGATGGAACACGGAGGTTCGAGATTTCTCGCAAGTCCTCGGTGAATCCTCGAATTCTATAGATACAAATTTCTATGGTATCATAAGTCTCTCCCCGTCTAAGGCAGGGTCTGTTACAAACTTGACAAAACTAGCAGGCCCAGGACGAAAAGCGTCCTTTCTATTTGTTACCTATCATAGCAAGATGGCCACCGTAGGAACCACGGATCAAGCAAACGTACCCCATGGAAAAGGGGCCACAAGACCACTAGCAGGCCCAGGACGAAACTCGCATCCCTTCCTCGCGTCCTTCTACCTGCTTCACCCTATCATAGCACGATGGCCAAGAGGATACCAACCGCGGCAGCACTGTAGGAACCACAGGAGCCATCATCAAACCCCATGGGGGGCCCCTCGATACTTTCTTTACTATACCGCGTTTGAGACTGAGCCTTTCTGGAAAACAGAGGATCCTTATAAACTATAAAACTCGAAGCACGATTTCGTGATGGCTGCCCAATAGGGAAGGTCTCCGAGATCTAAAAATCACTATTGATCTGGAATCAAACGCATCTCTTCCTCGCGTCCTTCTACCTGGTACCTATCATAGCAAGACAGCCATCAGGATACCAACTGGTAGCACCGTAGGAACCACGAGACAAGCAAACGTACCTCATAGGAGGGGCCCCACAAGTCCATTAGCAGGCCCGAGGTTAAACGCATCCCTTCCTTCTCCTTACGTCCCTTCTAGCATCGCTGTCACATCGAGGATACCTGCCACCAGAAAACTAATAATCCCCGATAAGGAACCCCCCACAGACGCGTTACCACTTCGTTTTCAAACGGAAACATGCGACGCTTTAATTTTCCTTTTCACAATGAAAACACTAAAAATAGAAAAATCGAAAGAAGCGAAAATAGAAGTAGAATAGAGTATTCGGGTTCCTCGAATCCTGATAATTGTCCAGGACAGAGTCTTCGGTCCTAATTGTCACGAAGACCAACATGGCGCCAGGTGTTCGACGTTTCGATCCTTTTATTTCGGTGGAAGCGGATGCATCGAGTAGCCGGAAGCTCCTGTGTCCATTATCTACCCCGTAGACACGGAGAACGTTACTTTATGGTGGCACTTGCGACAGTCACGTCCTATACGCGATGATATACGAGGACGGACGCGATTATCGAAAGAGAAAAACTTTCTCAAAGCCAGCGAGGTCTGCGCATCGTCTGGAACGAAGATATCGAACTCGAGCGAGCGGAAATACCGATGTTTCTATCATCAAACACGTAGCGTGCGACGATGGCAGGATGGCAGTAGGAATAAGGAAAAAAAGAGGAAGAGGGAAGGCGAACCGTATTGCATTTTGCAGCTGAACTGCTGCAGAATGGAAGAAGACAAATGCTCGTAAACGTTCCCGGGAAACGTTCGGAATTTCAGCTGTCCGATTACGACGTTTCTTACGACCACGATGACGGAAAAAGAATTTTTATATCCACGAAGGGGAACGCGCAGGGAAATTTTTATATGCCCACGATGACACGGGGAATGCTCGAGAATCTAAGGAATTACGGCTTTTCCAGCGGAAATAAATATAAACCTTTGATAACTATATCGTTGATTTATGACCTTTCGATGGTAATTTGCAACTGGTGGAAAAGGAAATGGGAAATGGAAGAAATTGAGTTTCTGCGAAAGAATATTTCCACGGTACTTGTAATATATCGTTGATAGCAATGTTTCGATTGGTATTAATAATGAGTGAATGAGAGAGAACTGGCAAAGATCTCTCATTCTTATTTGGAAGAATGAAAAAGAGTGAGCATGAGTGTCAATTGTTTCATAGAGTAAACGTGGTGTATGCTGTGAGCGTGATGTGCCCAGTAAGACAAAAAGTAAAAATAAAATCCAAAGATAGTATTAAGATCTGTGGTAATGGTTACATAGATTTTTAAGTACATATGTGTTGGAATGAGTGGAAAAAGTATGCATGGGATGGAAATATCTAATGAATGAACGCTATTATGATAAATGAGTATGCGTGTAATGATTGAGGTGTTGTGTAAATTATGTATGTCAATGTAATATATGAAAGAAGAAAGAAAAAAAGGAGAGTGATTTGGCATATGTTAGTTGCAATTAAGTATTAATAGTGAGAAGACGTGTGAGCATGTAATTGTGATAAATTGATTATATTTCAACGTAATATTTGTGTTTGTTAACCTTTGTAATTAAATAAATAATTGTTCTTATTGTTATTAAATTTCATCCACCATTAACAAGATCTACGTACAGACTATTAATATACAAATAGACAGAGCTTTTCTTAAGTTATTGATGTTATATGTGGAAAGATGATAACACCAAATAATAATTATGAATAGAACTGCACATACGTGGCACACACAAAGACAAACACAAGCACAAACGGAAACAATATATATTACAAGTTATAATATATATTATATATTACATATTACAATATATATTACAAATCTATCTATCTATCACGAGCTCGTACAGGCAACAACTATTACAAATTGTTAGGATTTTTAGCGTGGGATATTAATATATTTAAGTAATTACTTTGTATTGTTACTTTGTAACAAAAGGGTTAACACTTTGCATTCGAGAGGCGAGCTTCAGGCACCATTTCATAAAATTTGGAAGATCGATTTTAATTAATATATTAAATTCTTTATTTATTGCTCAAAAAAGTATCGTCAGCTTCTTAGTAAAGAATCTTTGAATTTCTACTCTTCTCTAGCCAAAAGTCATCGAGTGCAAAGGGTTAACTTAAAGTAACAATAGATGTCGCGATTAGTGTTACTTGCGCTTACACAAATACAGTACACTGTTTAAAGATAAAGTTCATTAATATTCCCTGGCTACCCCTCGCAAACCCGTCTCCAACATTATACAATCATTTTTCTATTTATATTAAATCCATAAGCATCAAACCTCTGTTTCAATCATTCGTTATCCACGTGAAATCCTAACCTCCAACATGTACGATGCTAAATAATTAATGTAAGTTTCGAAGATATTCGATGATTGGCTGGCAAATATTGAACTATTGTATTAAAATTGATGTAGATTTTCTCAAGTTTGCAACCTCGTTTCTCTGTATCTGACTGGCTAATTCCCTCGATTATTCCTTTGTACAAAAGAGCGTTAAGCAACGGATTTATAAATGAGGGTAAAATTCTTGCAAAGATGCCAGCGCCTGAATTCTTCTAAGATTACGAGGTTGCTAAAATTAACTGGTCTAGCACTTCAATGAATTACTGTTTCGAGTGTACAATGGTTAATAGATCCGAGATATCGGAGGTAAGATTAATTAGCAAATATTTGAATTTTGCAATCTTGCTATCGTCGTTTATTTTAATCTACCATTTCGATAGTTATTACTAAATCGCAAGCTCTATTTTCAGGATCGTTTTCATTCATACACAATCGGATATTCAATCTCAAATTCGATTCTACCATTTTGAAGAACCTTGATTACCAAAATTAGATCACGACGAGTCTGCAATCGTTAATCAAATCAGGAAAGTAATTAGATTAGATATTTTCGAAAATAGCGAAGCGGATATATCGTTTATTAAATTTCGTTCGACATTCTAGTCAGAATACTTGATATTCTGTTCACAGGAAATAGAAAAGTGATGGGATAAAGGATTGCCAAATTGACACATCATGGGACAATGACGTCTGCCTTAAATTTAAAAAAAAATTGTTTAACTGAGAACAAATTGTTCAAACAGAAACCCATGTAAACCGACGATGATGACTCGAGTTAATGGAAAACGTGAAACTTTCAAATCACGTTGGGGGAGGGTCAGGTGTACCCAACGAACAAAGACCAATTCTCAGGTATTTCGAAATTAATCGAAGGGGTGCAGAGTTCCCGGAGAAGACACGGTGGCTCATTAATTACGCTGTCCAATAATTTTTTTTTTTTTTTTAATATGCAATATTTGATAAGTGATTCTCGTGGAGCTAACTTTCCTGAACACGAATCCGTAATTGAAATTGCTCAATCACCCCCAGTTTAGAAATAGAAATTTATCCTATAGAGATACGAATGCAGTATTGTTTTATAAAACATATAAATTATGAAATTTATTATTAATAAGAAATTGTTCACAAAGAAAATTTAAAATAAAAGTATTAAAATTAATAAATTAATAGTTATTAATTGAACCTACAATGCACATGCGTTAAAATGTACCGATAACTTGCAAAAAGGTTATAAATTATTACACCGATCGTTAATAACAAATTAATATTGTTAATAACAAATTGTTCGCAATCTATATTTGTAATAAAAGTGAAAAAATTAATAAATTATTGACTATGAGAGCAGAAAATTAATAATTAATAAAGTCCGCAAAGTTCGAAAATTTACGATGGGGGTGGGGGGACTCGGCCGATCGGAGGCTATATAAAGGGCGACGCGACATTAATCGAGCCATTTGTCGGTTTGAGTTCCGACGTGTAACATCTAAATTTCGTTGTGCGCGAGGGGTGGGGTTCGAAGTGAGGTTGGGGCTAGCCACCCCACCCACATCCCACCCCATTAAACAATTTAATAATTATTTTTATTTTGTTTTCAGGTATTAATTATTCTTTTTTTCAGGCTTTAATTATTTTTTTGTTTTTTCAGGTTTTAATTATTTTTTTTTATTTCAGATGTTAGTTTTCGTTTATATTTATTTATATTTGGACATTCGAATATTTCGTACAATATTCGAATGTCTCATCGTTGGGTTGATTATGTCTCATCGTTGGGATGTTTATATCTCATCGTTGGGTTCTTCATGTTTCATCGTTGGGTCCTTTATGTCTCATCGATGGATTCTTCATTCCATTTAATTGATCTTTATGGTTCATATTTGTTTGAATTTTATTACGTCTTACTAATCTTTTATTAATCTGTTTCTTTTCAGCTTTTCAGGTTATTCAAGAGATCGTTGAACGACGCTAGATGCGTGCGTTTAGACCTAAGTAGTTATAAGTGGTTGTAAGATAGATGCCTAGAATAAGTCCCATGTGCGTGGTATCTGTTCAAAGGAAAACCGCCTAACTTGGAGTGAAATATTCTATTCTCGTCTTATCCCTATCGCTTACCAAATAGAACATAATTGTTCTCGCGATAATCGCGATCTTTCGTAAGTACCGACTAGCTTACGAGATGTGCTCTCGTGTACACGATAAGTACATGCTTCGTAAGTCATCCTCACGACTCGTCTCCGACCCTCATTTCCAGTCACTGTCAATCTCGTCATGCATCGGGTTCCAGGGTGACCCCCTCGAATCAGTGCGTCTTCTGACCTCGACCGGGCGGTCCGCTGCCTAAGTCGTACGCGACTTAGGCTCGGGCACATGCTGGCTGACGGACTAGTACCATCTACGGTTAGACCACAGGGATGATTAAGTTCTACCCCGTGTGGCTGGGATGCGAAGTGTCTGTCTTGGCCGGCAACCGCCCAGC